>NW_015387190.1:1289438-1344836 GCF_001527695.2 Protobothrops mucrosquamatus | reverse complement strand
CTCAGACCTCCTGATTTTTCTCATGAGCCTTCATGGGAAGGAGCTGTTCTTCTCAGAACCTCAAGTGATGCTTGCAATACTTGTAGGCGCTCCAAACAGAAGATAAATGGATTCCTGGCCTCCAAGTTCCCCATCTGATACCCCGAAACACAACTGGAGCTGAGTTTGAACCCACCAATTTTAGAGGTAATAGAACATAGCAGAAAATAACTGAATTGGAAAGGACCTTGGAGGTCTTCTAGTCCACCCCCTGTTCAAGCAGGAGACTCCATACCATTTCAGACAAATAGATGTCCAATCTCTTCTTAAAAACCTCCAGTGATGGAGCATTCACAACTTCTGGAGGCAGGTTGTTCCACTGGCTAATTATTTTAAATGTCAGGAAATTCCTCCTTAGTTCTAGGTTGCTTCTCTCCTTGATTAGTTTCCATCCGTTGCTTCTTGCCCTGCCTTCAGGCGCTTTTTGGAGAAGATGTTGACTCCCTCTTCTTTGTGGCAGCCCCTTAAATATGGGAAGACTGCTATCCTGTCACTCCCAGTCCTTCTTTTCATTAAATTAGACATATCCAATTCCAGCAACTGTTTTTTATATGGCTTTTGGCCTTAGAGACCTTGAAAAGTATTCTTGGGGGCTCCAAGTAAGAATTTGATGGAGCCCAATTCTTGAAATCTGGATACAGAGAATTTGCTGCCTCTGCATCAGAATGCATCTTTTTTCTTTCCCCCTGATATGATCTGAAAGATTGGGGAGGGGTCTTCCCCATCTCTTTCCTCTTACTGCTGACTAGCAGAAGATGGACAAGCAACAAACTGATCAGGATTGAAAAAGATGGCTGGAGAAGAGACCGAAGCAAAGAGAAAAGTGTCTCTGTAGGACGCAAGTACTTTGTGATCTTGGGCAAAATATGGGGACAGAAAAACAGTTTCTGCTCTTCACCCCACCTGTCCCCTAGATTGCTGCAGTCCCATCTATTGTGAAGGTCAAGCTAACAAGTGTGCAATTTGGAGAGGTGCCTCCATCAGTCACGACTGCTCAAAAAACTCTGCCTCCACAGCCGGAGGCCGCTCGGAAGCCCGAAGGCAGCAAGTCAACAGTTGTGCTCCATTTCTGACTCAACAGGGGCTGGGAGTCTTTAAAAGATGGCCTTCTTTGGTTTACCCAGAATGCTGTGCTGTCAGAAAGAAAGACAACAAATTGAGAAAAGGAACGGGACAGGCTGGATTCCATCCAATGATGGGGTCAGCATACCAGGAGATCCGCTTTTGCTAAAATGTTCTACTGGCGGTGTCCACCTCCTTGGGGGGGTCATCTAAATTCCAAATCGCCTCACAGGACATTGTTTTAGACATTTTGCAATTGGTCTCTGCCCCAGAGCTAGAAGCTCCAAGCATGCACAAGCTATTGCATCTTCAAAATATTTTGCTAAGGAGTCCTGGGATATCTTCCTGCCTATTATTCCCTCAAGGACAAGATGGTAAAGTAAACAGAAGAAATACATAGATCTTTCGGGCTGTGTCTGTCGAGAGCTCACTGGATTCAGCTCAGTGGACCAACTGAGGTCAGCTATTGAAGCTATAAGCCATAAAATTTTAAGTCCTTCCAGGATGCTAAATCAGCCTCACCTTCCTCATTCTCTAGGGAAACTGGGGAGCTGTCAACCTCCCCTCCTCCCAACGTGAGTCAACATTTCAGGTGACAAAAAGGCTTTGAGCCTCAACGGAAGAAGACGAAGGACGCATCTTTCTTGCAACAACACAAAGCCGTTGTGCTGACTGAGAACGAATCTCCCATACTTGCACATGTTAGAGATTAAAGTATTCTAAATATAACGTGCCGATTCACACGGACGGCTGGGGGACCAATTCTCTGCCTACCGGATTTGCAAGGCTGAGAAGGCAGGAGAGAGAACCCTGATTAAGCAGACCGATTCTGAGGGTTGTTTGTCTCTGCTGAAAGAGCCATTGAAATCTGGGCATTTTAACTGGGCAAAACGAGGTGTGTTTCTCTTGAACGCTGTGGGACATAATCATGTGACCTGTTGTTCATTAATGTTCATTCGCTTTCACTGAATTGGACCTGAGTCGGTTTTCCTTTCTGTCTTCATCTCATCCATTTCTCTGCTCCGTTTCTGGAGGTGTAGGACTTTGTTTTCCCCAGAGTAACTCACGCTGAACTCACTTTAGTATGAGAGCAAACCCTACTCCCTTCTAGCACTGATGATGTTCCGTTGTTGGGTAATGAAACATCTGGAAGAAACAACCAAGGACCACACCATCACCATCACCATCACCATCTCCTCCTCCTCCTCCTCCTTCCTGCAAACCCCACTCCCTTCTAGCATCGATAATGTTCCTAGTTGGTTCATGAGTTGTCTGCAAGGAAACAACCAAGCTCAGAGAGCACCAAAGACCCCTAATTTTAGCCCTGAGCTACAAATGTTTTCTTATATTGGTATCACTAGCATGCAATTGTAACCTGTCCCTTTGAGATACAATGCTGTTATGGAGCAGAAAAACCTCCATCCGTGGGAGAGCCAAAAAACTCAACTGTGCCCACGTGATTCGGGTTCTGTCTCCATTTTCATGTCTCACAGCTGCAGCCTGGACTTTCCTGACTCCCCCGGAGGATATCTCTGCCTTCTTGGAGGTCACATCTCCATTCTTGGACTTTGGAAAACAAAAGGATGACAGTGGAGGGAGGGTTTTCTTAGGAACAAGCTCCTTCAGATTCTCACTCCTTGGAAGAGAGACCGTGTCGGATACGCCAACAATAGCCGAACATCTAATCCCAGCTTTACTTGACATTGGCCTATTTGGGGCAGGAGATTAGATGAGATTATCTGCGTTACCTGAAATGTGAGTTCCTCCCAGCTCTTAGCTGCCTTCTTTGCCAGTGGCAGATCAAAGAAGCCTTCTTTTTCTCCCCCATTTTGGAAAAAATCTTACTGCAACTTTGCTCTCCGGTGCCCCAGGAGACAGCTGGTCTTTGGTGTAATATGGCCCCAGACTTCTGGGGTTCTGAAGTGTCACTTCAGGATGATTGAAGGATAGAAGAAGGAAAAGTTACAATGCTATGGGGCAAAGTGGGTCTCTTCTGTACAGAATCATCACCATCACCATCATCAAAATTGCATGTTACTGAATTCCAAGAACTCTGGGTTGCACGCAAGCCAAGATACCATCCAAACAAGGAAGCCTGTGTGATGCTACCACAAGACAATCTCCCCACTTTGTATCTCTTCTAATGCCTATCCAAAGGGGACAGAATTTGTGCTGGGTTGTCATGATTTCATGATTTGCTGCCTGGTGGACGCCCATGTTCCTGTGTCAAAGAGACCCAAAGAACATACAATTGACTATCCAACAGTTATCCTTCATCTTATCTCTCCCTTTGTTTGGGACAATGCCTGGTTTGGGGTGATGGTCTACTACGTATGAGCCCAGTTTCTGGGCTTCTTCTGCATTTGTTTTTGGCCATTTGGGGCAAAGAATTGGAATCGCTAACCATGTCCAGCTTCAGGATTGTTTTCTCTTCTTTCCTTGGCCCTTGAGTTGAGGTGTCCTCATCAGGAATGGAAGCAACCTTGGATCTAGCAGACCCTTGGCTGGCAAAATCCCTTCCTTGGGTTCAAGCAGTAAAGGAGGGGTGTCCAACCTTGGCCACTTTAAGAC
Source organism: Protobothrops mucrosquamatus (assembly GCF_001527695.2). Classification (NCBI taxonomy): domain Eukaryota; kingdom Metazoa; phylum Chordata; class Lepidosauria; order Squamata; family Viperidae; genus Protobothrops; species Protobothrops mucrosquamatus. The sequence goes on along the minus strand of NW_015387190.1, from coordinate 1,341,164 downwards.
TTGTGGACTTCAACTCCATGCTGGCTGGGGAATTCTGGGAGTTGAAATCCACAAATCTTAAAGGCTGGACACCCGTGCTGTAAAATAAGCAGTGCAGTGCAGGGTTGTTTTGTCCTCTGTGCTCCAGAGATTGCACAATTTCCTCAGGAAGCTCAGATTCTCCTCTCCTTCCATCAGGGATCTGACATTCGAATGAAACTCACCATATCAGTTGTTCCTGGGAAGATACACAGCGGTAGCATTTTTGCAGATAGTAAGATTTCTTGCAGGGATCCCCAGACTAACATCTCCCCTGGCACTGCAACCGGTCCTCAACAACTGGTGACACGGATAGAAGTGGGAAGGCAGGAGTCAACAAGGATTGTGTTTTGATACCTCCCGTTTCTTTGAGAGTACCTGGGGAATATTCCAAAAAGTGAACAAAAGTGCTAACATCAAGGCCACTTTAGCCCTGGGTATTGGTCTTTCAGGAAGACAACTTGATGTTTTTCTCACTCACGCCTGGAGAACACCACCTGCTCCTCTTTGACTGCCACTTCAAAATGGATAGAATCATAGGATGATAGGGCTGGGAGGGACCTTGGGGGTCTTCTAGTCCAACCCCCTGCTCAAGGCAAGAGACCTTATACTATTCCAGACAACTAGTTGTCCAATCTTTTCTTGAAAACCTCCAACGATGGAGCATCCCAGACTCCAGGAGACAAGCTGTTCCATTGATTCATCATTCGCATGGTTAGGAAATTCCTCCTTATTTCCAAATTGGATCTCCTTCTGACTGTGCTTCCCCCCACTGCTTTTGATCCTGCCCTCAGGTGCTATGGAGAATAAATCAATTCTCTCTTCCCTGTGACAATCCTTCAAGTATTGGAGGATGCTATTCTGTCTCCCCAGAGCCTTCTCTTTATTAGGCTAAACTTAGGAGTTGACCTGAGCAGGTGGTCACCCTAACCCAGCAGAGATGCTTCCTTCCTCTATCACAATTGAAAGCATCATTCATACTGATGCCTGCTAAGATTTTCTTGAGTGTGTTTGGGGGTCAGACTGACCTGCCTTGACTGAATCTCATTCCTGCTGATTTTTAAGGGAGTTAGTCTTCAATCTTCCCCTAAATGGAAGGAGCGAATCCCTGAGCACCTGCAGAGAGCCAATGGGGAGCTTCCTTTGAGGGGTTCTTCTTCCACTGATCCTCGGACGGAAGCAGTGACTCAATCACGTCTCCTTTGAATAATGCATCCGGTTAGAGCAGTGTTTCTTGATCTTGGGAACTTTAAGATGGGTGGACTTCAACTCCCAGAATTCCCTAGCCAGCATGGTGAATTCTGTGAACTGAGCATGCTTTAATATAGGTGGAATAGAAGTCCACCCATCTTAAAGCACGCTGGCTGGGGAATTCTAGGAGTCGAAGTCCACCCATCTTAAAATATGCTGGCTGGGAATTCTGGGAGTCGAAGTCCACCCATCTTAATGCACGTTGGCTGGGAATTCTGGGAGTGCAAGTCCACCCATCTTAAAGCACGGTGGCTGGGGAATTCTGGGAGTCGAAGTCCACCCATCTTAAAATATGCTGGCTGGGAATTCTGGGAGTCGAAGTCCACTCATCTTAATGCACATTGGCTGGGAATTCTGGGTATACAAATCCACCCATCTTCAAGCATGCTGGCTGGGAATTCTGGGAGTAGAAGTCCACTCATCTTAATGCACGTTGGCTGGACCCATCTTAAAGCATGCTGGCTGGGAATTTTGGGAGTGGAAGTCCCGCCCTTCTTAAAGTTGCTAAAGTTGAGAAACACTGGACTTCATAACCCAAGTGTTTCTCCATCTTGAGAGCTTGAAGAATGGAGGATCCTCTCCCATTCTCCACATCTGCGATGCCAGGACAAGGCCCAGTCACACTGACATTGGTTTTCCTTCCCAGAAGACGCTGATAGGATTAGTCCTGCAAGCCTTCCTTTACCTTCAAATGAGATAGCTTTCAAAAACCCTTATTCAGAAAGAAAAAAAAAATAACCCATTGAAAATGGATTTTCATTTCAAATAATACAAGGTTAAAGTTAGGCTCCATCTGCCACTCTGAAAATTAATAGCAATCATTATATAGGAATTGCACAGAGGAAGAACCGGGGAAAAGGCCCACTGTTTGTTTGGTTTTTTAAAAAAAAGAGAGCATCAATTGCTTGTGTGCTGTGTGTGTATGTGTGTAAACTGTTTAGACATACAAGTCATTTATTAATGCAGAGTTCTTCTCCCTTGGTTTTAAATCTCATTACAGTTTGTCCAAAACAGATGTTACCCCTTTAGCGTTAGATTATTAATGATCAATCTTGGTTTCTCTAGAGAGGTTTGCTGTCAGACATTTTGTGGAAGAGGGCATAATTTTATTATGGGTGTAGACTTGGATGAGCAGCATATGTAAATCTGGAGATTCCCTTCTGGTTTCAGACGAATTGAGAATAAAAAAAAAAGAATTCAGAATTTTAAAAAAGATCTGCTCTTTCTTGTTGGCTGCTAGAACAATATGGGACAAAACTTTAGAGAAGCAACTGTGTATAAACAGAGAGCAAAGCCCACTCCCTTCTAGCACTGATGACGGTATCTAGTTGGGTAATGAAACGTCTGCAAGAAAACAACCAAGCTGGGAGAGTTCTAAGGACACCACAATCCTTCTCCTCCTCCTCCTGTTCTCCCTGCTCCTCCTGCTCCTGCTCCTCCTCTTCCTCCTCCTCCATCTCCTCCTTCTCCATCCCCTCTCTCTTCTAGCACTGATGATGTTTCCTAGTTGGGTAATAAAACATCTGCAAGAAAACACCAAACTCAAAAGAGCACCCAGTAGTTGTCCTCCTCCTTCTCCTCTTCCTCCATCTCCTCCTCCATCAACTGCTCTCCCTTCTAGCACTGTTTTGTTCCCTAGTTGGATAATAAAATGTCTGCAAGAAAACAGCCAAACTCAGAGAGCACCAAGGACCCCTCATTTCAACCCTGAGCTACAGAAATTCCTTTCTATTGGTATCCTTCTGCCAGCCTTGGCATCTCCTAATTCTTGATGTTTCGCCCCGGAATTGTTCACCTGCCCCACCATCCTTTTTTTCCCTTCTTCCTCAAAATTGTACGAAATGAGATTCAGCAAGAGAAAGAAATTGCCTGGAGTCTCCTTATACAATCATAAAATATGAACAGGAGAACAGTTTGGTGCATAATGCAAAATCCAGCTTAGTGCATCATTTCAGGTCAAAACGGAGGGCCTCTTTGTATTCAGCTCTGCAGTCAATCTAACCAAGTTTGCCAGACGAGGGTCTAGAAACTCAGCTTGAATTCCAGGTCTAAAAGTGGGAAAGGGCAAGGGAGAAGAAGAAGAATATTAAGAGGGATCTGCCTTAAAGCATCTTTACTGCACCTGACGTATACAAAATGGACATTTAGCCATTGAGTAGAGACTTCATCATTAATATATGTTTGCCATGCCGTTTTAGAGATGTCTCCTTTGATTATGTCACACACAAGGAGTAGTCCCGGTTCTCGTTAACCATCGGTTTTGCAGGCAGAATGGAAGCCAGAGGGAAAAAAGTCTCCATTTCTTTGCCAGATAAAACATTAGTCCTATGTAAAGTGTCACCAGTGTTTTATCCGTGCTTTCTTTTTGTAACTAGCGGCTCCTAGATTTATGGATAAACTGACCTGGGCGAGAAGGAAAATGGAAACTTGGAGAAGTTGAGATGGCTGGAGTTGGTGGCAATTAGAGAGGGAAGTCTGAAGTCAACGTCTAGAAGAGGGGTAGTCAACCTTGGCTCTTTTATGACTCGTGGACTTCAACTCCCAGAATTCCTGAGCCAGCCATGCTGGCTCAGGAATTCTGGGAGTTGAAGTCCACGAGTCATAAAAGAGCCAAGGTTGACTACCCCTGGTCTAGAAGGAAAGTCCCAAAGGTGTGTGTGTTTTTTTAAGAGGCAACTGGACTTCCTTTGTTTTTTTCTTGAAGATGCTTCACTTCTCATCCAAGAAGCTTCTTCAGAACTCAAGAAGCGTCTTGGATAAAAAGTGAAACGTCTTCAAGAAAGAAACAAAGTCCAGTTGCTTTCTGGAAAAGCACCTCTGGAACAATCATGACTTGGATGATTGAGAATCTCCATAGATTTCTAGAAGGAAAGATTGGTAGGTTCCCAGCTGTGCTTTCCTACCTGCCCAGAGCCCATTACATGCTGATATTGTCTCTCTGCTTGTTTATTGGCAGGTCAGCCTTGTGATTTCACATCTCTGGAGGAACAGAGACCTGGAGGGGAAGGATGGAGAAGGAACCCAGCACTCAAATGAAGACCAATGACAAAAAGAAAGGCAGAAAAAGCAATCCAGGGAAAGAGAGCAAAGCCCTTATGTTCTGAGTGACTTCCAAACCTCTCTTAGATGATGGTGAGACAGTCAACTCCCCAGCCGCAGAGTCTTTGCTGATGGCATGTGAGAAACCTTGACCCTGGGTAACCGACAAGTTCTTTTGTTCCTCTCCACTAGCCCACCCCAGATGCTTCTTCATGGTTCAGCACCATGAAGAAGGAAGAAAGAATGACAAAGTTGCTGAAGAAACTCTAGTCAAGGCAGGGTTGTGCCGTGACCGAGCTGCCTCTTCCCCTCTTTTGGCCGACCAAGGGTAAGACCCCCCTTCTCGGTGTGGCCCTTCTCAATGGCAGGCCATCGGTGGGCCATGACATCAGCACTGTGCACCTATATGGCAGCTGTCTCTCTCCTCTACGTGAGCGAGGTCCAAGCCGACTGCTGGCTGATTGAAGGAGAAAAGGGCTTTGTGTGGCTGGCCATCTGTAGCCAGAACCAGCCCCCCTACGAGTCCATTCCTCAGCAGATCAACAGCACCATTCTGGACTTGAGGCTGAATGACAACAAGATCAAGAGCGTCCAGTTCTCCTCCCTCAGCCGATTCAGTAACCTCACATACCTCAACTTGACCAAGAACGAGATCTCGTTTATCGAGGATGGTGCCTTCTCAGGACAATACAACCTGCAGGTGCTGCAGCTTGGCTACAACCGCTTGAGGAATCTGACGGAGGGGATCCTCCGGGGCCTAGGGAAGCTGGAGTACCTCTACCTCCAGGCGAACCTCATTGAGACCGTCACCCCCAATGCCTTCGGGGAGTGCCCCAACATAATGAACATTGACTTGTCCATGAACAGGATCCAACGGCTGGACAGTAGCACCTTCAGGGGCCTGAGTAAACTCTCTGTCTGCGAACTCTACAGCAACCCGTTCTATTGCTCTTGCGAGCTCCTGGGCTTCCTTCAGTGGCTTGAGGGCTTCACCAACATGACACGTACCTACGACCGCATGCAGTGTGACTCTCCACCCGACTACTCTGGGTACTATCTTCTGGGCCAAGGACGGAGCGGATATCGCAATGCGTTGGGCATGCTGTCTTCTCTTTGCACCGGTGGGCCCTACACCATGCCACCTTATTTGATCCCACCCAAAAAACCAGTGACCACCTCTCCTCCAGAGAGCCCCTGTCCAGAGGAAGAGTGTTTCTCCGGAGATGGCACCACACCCCAGATCTCCTTGCACACCCCAGTGATTGATCCAGGCTTGTATCCCACCATGAAAGTCAAGCACGTGACCCAAAACTCAGCTGTGTTGAGTGTGCAGATCCCTGTGCCGTACAGCAAGATGTACACCCTGGCCCAATTTGAGAATGGCCGATACAATATCCTGGCAAAGCTTCTGAAGAAGAAAGAAGACATCGAGCTAACGGATCTAGGCCCAAACGAAAATTATACCTATTGTGTGATGTCCTCCAATCGAGTCTCAAGGTACAACTACACCTGCCTCACCATCAATCTCAACAAACAGAGCACCGAAGAGCCGATACCCAGGCCTTCAACTGCCACCCACTACATCATGACAATCTTGGGGTGCCTGTTTGGCATGGTGATTGTCCTAGGAGTTGTGTACTACTGCCTCCGGAAGAGGCGACACCAGGAAGAAAAGCACAAAAAAACAGCAGTGAATATGAAGAAGACCATCATTGAGTTAAAGTACGGGCCAGAAATGGAGACCACCAGCATCTCCCAACTCTCCCAAGGTCAGATGTTGGGTGGTGAGACCATGACCCGCATCCCTTACCTGCCCTCCGTGGGAGAAGTTGAGCAGTACAAGCTGATTGACAGCAGCGAGACCCCCAAAGCCACGAAGGGCAACTACATGGAAGTGCGGACAGGGGAACAGTCTGAGAGGAGGGAATTAGAGCTGCCCAGGCCTCAAGATAGCCAGAGCTCCGTTGCGGAGATCTCGACCATCACGAAAGAGGTGGACAAGGTGAACCAAATCATCAACAACTGCATCGATGCCTTGAAATCAGAATCTACTTCCTTTCAAGGGGTAAAGTCAGGAGCGGTGTCCACCGCCGAGCCTCAGCTGGTGCTGCTGTCTGAACAAATCCCTAGCAAGCATAGCTTCCTAGCGCCCGTCTACAAGGAAAGCTATAGCCACCCGCTCCAGAGGCACCACAGCATTGAGGCTCCTCCTAAACGGTCCAGCACTTCTTCCAGTGGCTCCATACGGAGCCCCAGGTCCTTCCGCTCTGAGGGCTCCGGCCACAAGTCAGAAGCCAAATATATCGAGAAGACATCTCCAACCACCGACACCATCCTCACTGTGACACCGGCGGCAGCTGTCTTACGAGCCGAAGCCGAGAAGATCCGGCAGTACAGCGAGCACCGGCACTCTTATCCAGGGTCCCATCAGGGGGAACAACACGACAGCCTGGGGACACGAAAGCCCTCCATCTTGGAACCTTTGACCAGGCCTCGCCCCAGAGACTTGGCCTACTCGCAGCTCTCTCCACAGTACCATAACTTGAGCTACACCTCCAGCCCCGAATACACTTGTAAACCCTCCAGGAGCATCTGGGAGCGTTTCAAACTGAACCACAAGCGCCACAAAGAGGAGGAGGAATATATGGCGGCCGGCCACGCTCTGCGCAAAAAGGTCCAGTTTGCCAAAGACGAAGACCTCCACGACATCTTAGATTATTGGAAAGGGGTTTCCGCCCAGCACAAGTCTTGAGTTCTCCACCGGCTCGTGACTTAACCACGGACCAAAAAAAACAAAAAACAGAAACAAAAATCAGCAGCAGCTATTATTTTTAATCCAGACTTGTCTTTACAAGAAAGAGGAAAAAAAAAGAAAGAACTCTGAGGAACCTAGAACTGTTCTAGAGCAGGCTGAGGAGAGAATGAGCGCTATTCGGAATTACAGTCTCGCTGAGGTGGGCTTTAGAAAGGAGAGAGGGGCGAGGAAACGAGAGCAGTGAAAAGAAAGATGCTTAAACATTAAAATAAACTGTGGGGTGTGGGGAAAAAAACCAAATTCTTTTCTTTAAACACACACGCACACACACACATACACACGAGTAAAATTGAATTTTAAGAGAGAAAGAAGTGCAAACATTTTAAGAGAGCCAGGCAGAAAATGAAAGGAGTGTGGCGTAACCACCACCGCATCGCATGGCTCCTTATTCTGTGAATTTTGTGGACTCTGTACAGCTTTGTCTTCATCCTTTCAGTAACCAAAATGTAAAACAGCTGAACAAAAGAGATCAATTAGAAAAGTTAGCAGGAGGGTCTTTTTTCCGTTTGTGGTTAAAAAAAAAAAAAGAGCGAGAGAGAGAAAGAAAGAAAGAAAGATAATCCTTTGGGCCTTTTGCAAATGGAGTCTTCCACTTTAGACTATTACTCGCCTGAAGTCCCATTTGTGCAAATTTTTTTAGAATTTTATTTTTTTGGTGAAAGGATCTGTTGCAACATTGCATTGTAAAACCGTCCTATTGTACAGAGAGAAAAGAAATTCTATATTTGCTGTATAATGAGAGAGAGAGAGAGAGAGAGAGAAAGAGGAGAAAGAGAAAAAAAATTACATCTACTAAAAGAAATATATCTATATATTCACCTGTTTGTACCAGGTTTTAATCATGGATTTTAGAAAAAAGAAAAAAAAAAGCCTCTATCACTGGGTTCCTGGTTTCATGTTTTTTTGCTTTGGGTCATTGTTCCTGCTGGACGAGATTTGAGGAAGGTGCCTCTTTGCTGCCTCCGTTTTCCGTCGAGTTCCAGTTCATTAGAAATCCATCCGAAGAATATTACATTACAGATTGTCCTCGACTTACGATCACAGTTGAGCCCAACATTTCTGTGGCTAAGCGAGACAGTTGTTTAAGTGAATTTTGCCCCCTTTTGCAACTTGTCTTGCCGGTCGTTCAGCAAACCACTGCATTTGTTAAGTTAGCCGTGCGGTCTTTAAATGAGTCTGGCTTCCCCATTAACTTTGTCAGAAGGTCGCAAAAGAGATCGCGTGAGCCCAGGACACTGCAACTGTCAAAAGTACATGCCAGTTGCCAAGTGTCTGAATTCTGATCCTGTGACCACAGGGAAGCTGCAAGTGTGAAAAAGGGTCATAAGTCTCTCTTTTCAGTGCCGTTGTAACTTCCAGTGGTCACTGAATGAACTGTTGTAAGTTGAGGACTACCTGTACACAATAAGGGGGTGGAAAACAGATGGATTTTCTCATTAGTCTTGGAAATTGGGGGAAAAAACCTTCAAGGTTTGTTACTGCTGTGTGCTCCTCCTGAGATCCTGCCCTCGTGCACTGAACGCACAGCTTGCGTTTCCATTCTCCGCGGTGTGTTTCACCGCACTTCTGCTCCATTTTTCAGAGAGTCAATTGACCCACTGACAAAAGCTGGCAACCCGATCAAATCCATCCTTAGGGCGAGAAGCATCTCTTAGCAAAAGCCATTCACTGTCACAGAATCAGGGAAGGATGAAGCCTCGGGAAAGGTGAGGGCTTCACTGACCCCAGGGCGGACCAGGAAAGGTGGAGAGGACTTCTGTACCCATCATGCATCCATCTCCATCAAATCCAGGCCCTCTGGGTGTGGGATTGTACCACTTTGGAACACAAATGATAGCAGTGTACTGAGAGAAGGGGATATTTGTGGGTCAGGGTCCAACTGTGGGGTCCTTGATGTTCACTCAGAGAACTTGGAGAGCAAACCCCACTCCCTTCTAGTATTGATGATGTTGCCTAGTTGGGTAATGAAACATCTGCAAAAAAAGGAACCAAGCTCAATGACCACCAAGGAGTCCACAGTTCTCCTCCTCCTCCTCCTCCTCCTCCTCCTCCTCCTCCTTGCAAACCCCCCCCTCCCTTCTAGAACGGATGATGTTACCTAATTGGGTAATGAGATGTCTTTAAGAAAACAAACAAGTTCAGAGAGTACCAAGGACCCCACAGTCCTCTGATTCCTCTCTCTCACTTTCAAGAATGCCCCACAAATACCTCTTTTCTCCTGCACTTTCTTCTTGGGTCTTCTACCTTGCTGGATGGTGCCAGGTGGATGGGTCCAGGAACTGCAGTTTTCATTTCTAGCCAAATCCCCAAAGTGGCTTATTCCTTTTGGGCAACTGAGCTCCGGGACACTTCAAAGAGGGAGAAGGTTAACCGGGGAGGGGGGAGGGGGGGAACAATCCCTCCCCCTGCTCTTCCCCAAAGCTTGGCCAGGGCACCTTCAGCAGTTCTGACCCCCCAAGAATGAAACATCGCAGCTGAACCTGGTAACCGAATGCACACATCCTTGCTTAGCCCTCAGCAGCCTTGTTGCTAAGTAATCCAGTTGCGCACACGAGCACACACACACACACATGCACACAAACTCTGTCTCACACACACACACACACAGGCCTTCCATTCGACAAACGTTCCCAGCTGTCTCTTTGCTTGCTTGTTGGTTTCCGCTCTTTTTTGCAAGGCAGACCCAGTGGGCACCAGAACTGCCCGGCAGCTGCATGCCTCAGCTCTCATTTTCCTATCTCCAAGTGATTTTGACTAGCGTGCACGCAAAATGATGACATCTGCTCCGAAGGGGAGCCGAGGCCCAGAGGAGACTGCAAGAAGAGTGTGTGTGTGTGTGTGTGTGTGTGTGTGTTTGTGCGTGCACAGATTCTCTCCCGTTGGCGACGGGTCTAGATCAGAAGCCCTTAATGGGCCATTTTGGGGAGCGGCAGGTTGTTTACTTCTGGCAAGCCTCTTGCCTCCTCTTCCTCCTCTTCCTGGCACCCACAAGGTCCTCCCTGGCACAACAGCCCCCTAGAATGGAACAATAGCCCAGAATACTCAACTTTTAGCCTCTAAACAACATCCCTGGGGAGGGAGCACCATGGTTATTTATTTACTTATACATTTTATTGGCTGCCCATCTTACCACAGGATCACTCTGGGGGGGGGGTGGGCTTACCGTTACATCTAAGTGAAAACATAAAACGTTAAAATCAGACATGATAACCAAAGACACAGGTTTGCACTGCCCTCCACCAGCCTGGTCTAGAAAACATGCCAAAACTGCTTCTCGTCTCTTGCTCCCCCATCCCTTCATGAATTTGGTTAAATTTGCTGCTTGGGTGGGTCAGGAGGCCCACCAAGGGTGGCGAAGTCCGTTGGAGATGCAACAGGAATAACGAGTGATGAATCCCGTGGCAGCAGGTGAGTAGCAAAGCAGATGATCTTAGCATGTCCACTTTAAAGGATTGTCAGGCATGAGTAAGGCATGTTTCTCCTTCTCCAAGCTCTCCTAGTGAGAATGGGCCACTTGTGTTCCTCTTCTGCACACCTTACAGGTGTCTGGGCTCGCTTAATGTTACACAAGTTAAACTCCAAGTTCTCCAAGTACTACTAATTTGAATTCAACCAGCTATCCATCATAATGTTGATGTCGTACGTCTGTGGGACACAGTTGTCTCTCCTAAGAGCCCACATAACAAGATAACAGAGTTGGAAGGGACTTCAGAAGTTAGAATAGAGTTGGAAGGGACCTTGGAGGTCTTCTATTCCAACCCCCTGCTCAAGCAGGAAATTCTATGCCATTTCAAACAAATGGCTGTCCAGTTTCGTCTTAAAAACTTCCAGGGATGGAACACCCACAACTTCTGGAGGCAGGCTGTTCCACTGGTTAATTTCCCTCACTGTCAGGAAATTTCTACTTAATTCTAGATTGGATCTCTCTTTAACAAGCTTCCACCCATTACTTCTTGTCCTGCCCTGAGGTGCTTTGGAGAATAACAGAACAACAGAGTTGGAAGGGATCTTGAAAGTCTTCTAGTCCAACTCTTGCTGGAGTAAGAGACCCTACACCATTCTGGACAATTGGCTGTCCGGTCTCTTCTTGAAAACCTCCAGTGATGGAGCACCCACAACGTCTCTCTAGCCATAAGACACAATTGTTTAAATTGCTCTGATGTGGCTGAAATCTGCCACATTGCCAGGGCTGGATCCAACGTTCTGTAGGCTGAAGCTGTCCTCCCTAAGGCTGGCAGTCCTGGTCTAGAAGTCCAATACGCCGGGGAGTGGGGTGAGAAGGGAGGAACGTTGCACAACGTTGCTTTAAAAGCTAAAACCCAAAGAAGGGCCTTTGTTTAGTCTGTTGAATAAAGATGCCAGTAAAATAACACAACCCTCTCATTACCACAAGCGAGAATACAAGTGGAAGTTAAGCACATGCCCAAACCTTCACATTTGTGCTTCAGGAGCAAAAAAAAAAAAAAAAAAAGCACAAAAAGGCACAGTCTGGGGATTAAATACAGGTTTACTCAAGGCTTTGTCTGAAGCTCTTCCAGCAAGAAGAGGGGGTGGTGGCATTTGAAGGTGTTCAACACAGCCCTTAAGACAAGTTGAGTGAAATGTTGCTCAGTTCAATACTTTGCCGGATGCGGCTGACGGCAGGAAAATGGTAAACTGGTCAAATATTTCTGCACGGCTTCAAATAGACCAGGCTGATTCCCAGAGAGTCCCCAGGCTAAAGGCACTGGGCCTAAACCTCCCCAGGAGAAAAGGCTAATTTGTTTTGAGACGGTTTCTTTTTGCTTAGAGGAGGAAATGCATTTTCAGAAGTAGAGGTGATGTGATATGATTGATGTGCATTAAATTACACATAGCATACAGAGAAGAAAATCGTGCTCTGATGTTATTAGGATAAATTGCAGCAGCTCCCTGCCTGAAATGGAAAAAAAAATAGTTCAATGACACAACCTAACACTTTTCTTCCTAGGAACTCCCGGGTACAAGACACAACATTAAACACGAAATACATATATACAAATCTGAGGATAAACTTGCCAACAGCTATTGGCTTTTAAAGTGGTGACATGCAAACTTCTCAAGGGCTGAGCATGAGTTTATAACCCACCCCCCCCCATCCTGTTGAGCTTCTGGTGGCATCTCAACAGCTTGGATGCAAAGCTGAAGGCGGTCAAAATCTCTTTGAGCAGAAAGCTAGTTTCAGTTTGTCTGGATCCAACGCTATAAAGCTAGGAAATAAGTTGGAGTCAACTTGGAATGGGACCCTGCCTGTGGGTCTTCTGAGGTGGGACTGAAGCATGGGGTAATTTCCAACACCTGCAGGTAAGGCAAGGAGAACCTTCTCACTGGCTTGGGTGCTCCATCACTGGAGGTTTTCAAGAAGAGATTGGACAGCCATTCATCTGGAATGGTATAGGGTCTCTTGCTTGAGCAGGTGGCTGGACTAGAATATCTCTAAGGTCCCTTCCAACTCTGTTTTTCTGTAATTAATTAGGGAAAATATCTGGGGGTCCTCGTGAAGAACCTAGTGAGAGCTAGGGATAGGATGAAAGACATTGTTTGAAGTTCAGTTTAATTGCCTTCCTCTAAAATATGTAGAACAGACTTTGGGAAGGAAGGTGTGGACTATAAAAAAAAACCACAGCAGAAGAAACGACCCAGTTCCAAAAAAGGTGGTAGAAAGGTAAGAAAGAAACTCAAAAACACTCCAGCTTGATTTTGTTGGTTACAAAATGTGGTGGAGAGAAACTCTGATGGACCACAAAGAGCATTCCTCAAAAGACTGGCGTTCCTAGGGCAACTAAATAGAAATAGGATGCTGGACGTGCCAGTCTGACGATGAAATGGAGATTTGGGAAAAGAGGAAGATGGAATCCAGGACAGGAAAGCACATCTCCAAGACAGAGAGGTCAAAATTAGACAGAGCTTTGCCTGCTCATCTGTTCCTACAAAACAAGTTGGATCAACAAGTGAAAGTTCCAACTGTGGTGCACCACAGTACGCTATTTTTAGCCGCCAGCAGCAGAGCAGCAGTTTGGAAACCCAACTCTGAATCTATTAGCATTTCTGAGTGCTGATCAGCAGGTGGAACGACAAAGTGGGGAAAACAAGCTTCTCGTTTCTGCCGACATACCATGACAGCCGCTTGATGTGTTATTCTCCTATTAAGCCAACACTTTATAGAGTTCTTGTGTCTTTGAAGAGTGCCATCTGTGGAGTCAAGTTAATTCCTGCGGTGATTGGGAACATGCCCAAGAGTTGGGTTGGGTTGGGTTGAGTGGACAAGGGGTGGACTTCCAAGGACTGAGAAGACCACCAAGGACCAAGAAGACCTCATCCAGGTCATGGTTGTCCCAAAGGTGCTCTTCAAAAGGCAACAAACATCCTTGGTTGTTGTTTTTTCCTTGAAAACATTTTGCTTCTCATCCAAGAGGTTTCTTCGGTTCTGAACTTCAACTTAGAACTCTTGGGTGAGAAGCAAAATGTTTTCAAGGAAAAACTGAGAAAGTCCAGGTGCCTTTTGAAGAGCACCTACTGGGGCAACCATGACCTGGATGACTGAGAATCTCCACAGACATACTTCCAACTCTTGTTATTCTGTTAAAACCCTTGGAAATCCCTTCTTGGGGACCACAAGGGACAAAGACGTAAGACTCCCAAGGAGCTCATAAGTCAAGACCACCTTGGTGTTCTGAGGGCTCCCAACACCCTTTCAAGCGGCGACATGGTTGACGTGGCCCACGAGGATAAATGTCTCCCGTTCTCAAGATGTGAAGAGTTATTTTCAGAAGGGGAGGGGGAGGAAAGGACAACCTTTCAAAGCTGCCCTTTCAGAGCCTGGCACTTTACCCTTTTCAGAAGAGCAAAATCTTGCAACAAGCAACAGCCTCATAAGCAAGATGGCAGGCGAGGAAAGAAAACAGTTCAACAAGGGAACCAATTTAGCCTGGAGGAAAAAAAAATAACAACGAGGAAGTCCTTGTTAAGCAGCACATCCAAACATTGAGATGTCAGCAGAGATGAGATCCTACCAGGTCAACGTATCTCTTGTGCCTGTCAAGAATGGACCCTGTTCGGCGTCTGTTGTATCTGGTGGAATGAAGGAAAAGAGGAAGAAAAGAAGAAGAAAAACTAGGGAGAAATAAAATTTGGCCTGTGGAATCTGCAGAGATTCCCACAAGTAGCGGGAGGGTGTTTCAACAAAACCAGCTTGAGTTCCTCCTGGAAGCAGAAAGAAATGGAAGCCGATTTATTTAATGGGATGTTTATAGATGGCCGGCCCTACCATTAGGCCATCTTGGAGGTCACCTCCAGCAGCTGATGTGGGGTCTTATGGAAGAGTGCAAATGGTGTGCCCGCTCATGTGCTATCATTATGGCATTTTCACTGCCCAGCAGGAGGAAAAGGATTGTGAGATTTAATGCCCAGTCTTTGAAGTTTAGTTTGGTAAGAAAACAGCAGGCGACAGAGCTTGGCTTTCTCCTGTTTTAGTTCCCAGCGAAACGTCTCAAAGCAAGTATATGTTTATGGAAACCCTTAATGGATTTTTTTCTTCAGTCTTAATGAAATTGTGGGTTGGGGGAAGCCCGGAAAGAAATATAAGCACAGGCCAATGAAAAGTGTACAAGTTGAGCGCTAGACTCTACGGTCTTCAGCTTTCTTAAGCTTCCTGTCCATTCATGGCTCTTAAGAAGGGGTCAGGTGGAATGTTGGTCTGTGCTTTCTTTAGGGGTGCCATGCAAGTTAAGAAATGAAACACCCCTCAAACTGGAGAGCCCGAGAGATTACACACCAAGGATGGGGATAGCGTTAAGAGAGTTGAGCTGGAATGAAGAAAGATGGGGGGAAATGGGGAACACGCCAAGTCCTTATAATGAGACCACAGTTAAAAACAAACAAACCCCAAAGCAAAATCAAGTCATGAAGAATAAAACAAGATCTGCAGTTGCTAAGTTAGTAACCTGATTGTTAAGTGAAACTGGCTTCCCCATTGACTTTGCTTGTTGGAAAGTCGCAAAAGGGGATCACGTGACCCTGGGACACTGCGACCGTCGTAAATACGAACCAGTTGCCAAGAATTGGAATTTCAATCACGTGACCATGGGAATGCTGCAGAGGTTTTAAGAGTGGAAAATGGTCATAAGTCACTTTTTTTAGCTTGGAACGTCACTAAGCAGGTGCTTGTAAGTCAAGGATTACCTGTATCTCCCTAGTAACCATTGTGATGTCTCTCCAGATGGTAGAAGAAGCGAGACCAGGAAGCAAAGCCCTACCATTCTCAGCCTCAAACTCAGAAAGCAACACCCACCATCAGTCTCAGCCTGGCCCCATAGATATCCCCCTTTTATGGTCTCCAGTGAAATCTTTATGGGTCACAGGGACCCAACAGTTGAGGTCATGAACATTCAATCTATGGGGCCCATTGGCCCACTAAATCTATGGCAGTTGGCCCTCTGAGACTCGAAGCACCTAATCGATGGCACCTCAACGTATCTCGAGGAGATCGTTCCCACAATTCTTCCAGTGACAGCTCTTTAATTCCAGCTCCGTTTTCACCGAAGTCATTTTCTTGCCTGCTTCTAACCAGCCTCGGAATGATGGATGCTTTCAGAGCGAGGAGTAAGAAAAACGAAGCGCCTTTCCAACGATGGCCCAAGGGAACTTTCTTCAACGTGAACGTTGGTTTGGGAAGGGTCTCTCCACGGAGGGAGGGAGGGAGCCAGAAAGATGGGCAAGGGGCTCTCACTAAGGATGGTGGGGTAGATGTGGGGCTCCACGTGTTTCTCCTCCTCCGTTGCGTCTTTCTGGCCAAGCAGTATTTATGTTCCTCGTGATGGATGGTGCAAATGACTCAGCTGTTCGGTTCTCCAGATTGATTAGAGAACTGTTCTCTTTTCCAGTTTGGCAACTATTTAAAGCCAAGAGGTGCTGGGCAGTTATTCAAAGCCCAATAAAAATGGAGAGGTGGCTGTATGTGTGTGTGTGTGTGTGTGTGTTTTAATTTGTGTCGCTGGGAGAAAAAAAAAAGCCACTTCTCATGTTTGATGAACAAGCGATTTCATCAATGCTGCAGCAGAAATTGACCTTAGGAGTTGAGCATTCCCAGCAGCATTTATTTCTCACCTGCAAGACCCAGGTTGGATTCAGGCTGGGTTTAAGGAGGCCGTGCATGTAAACAAGAAACAAAGTCTGTTTGTAGTTTGGGTTAAAGAAAAAGAGACAGAGAGAGATTACAACGGATGGAACGGATGGAAACTAATCAAGGAGAGAAGCAACCTAGAACTAAGGAGAAACTTCCTGACAGTTAGAACAATTAACCAGTGGAACAACCTGCCTCCAGAAGTTGTGGGTGCTCCAACACTGGAAGTTTTTAAGAAGAGACTGGACAGCCATTTGTCTGAAATGGTATAGGGTTTCCTGCCTGAGCAGGGGGTTGGACTAGATGACCTCCAAGGTCCCTTCCAACTTTTTTTTTTATTATTATTATTATTATTATTATTATTATTATTATTATTATTATTATTATTATTATTATTATTATTATTATTANAAGTATATGTTTATGGAAACCCTTAATGGATTTTTTTCTTCAGTCTTAATGAAATTGTGGGTTGGGGGAAGCCCGGAAAGAAATATAAGCACAGGCCAATGAAAAGTGTACAAGTTGAGCGCTAGACTCTACGGTCTTCAGCTTTCTTAAGCTTCCTGTCCATTCATGGCTCTTAAGAAGGGGTCAGGTGGAATGTTGGCCTTTGCTTTCTTTAGGGGTGCCATGCAAGTTAAGAAATGAAACACCCCTCAAACTGGAGAGCCCGAGAGATTACACACCAAGGATGGGGATAGCGTTAAGAGAGATGAGCTGGAATGAAGAAAGGTGGGGGGAAATGGGGAACACGCCAAGTCCTTATAATGAGACCACAGTTAAAAACAAACAAACCCCAAAGCAAAATCAAGTCATGAAGAATAAAATGAAGAATAAAACAAGATCTGCAGTTGCTAAGTTAGTAACCTGATTGTTAAGTGAAACTGGCTTCCCCATTGACTTTGCTTGTTGGAAAGTCGCAAAAGGGGATCACATGACCCTGGGACACTGCGACCATCATAAATACGAACCAGTTGCCAAGAATTGGAATTTCAATCACGTGACCATGGGAATGCTGCAGAGGTTTTAAGAGTGGAAAATGGTCATAAGTCACTTTTTTTAGCTTGGAACGTCACTAAGCAGGTGCTTGTAAGTCAAGGATTACCTGTATCTCCCTAGTAACCATTGTGATGTCTCTCCAGATGGTAGAAGAAGCGAGACCAGGAAGCAAAGCCCTACCATTCTCAGCCTCAAACTCATAAAGCAACACCCACCATCAGTCTCAGCCTGGCCCCATAGATATCCCCCTTTTATGGTCTCCAGTGAAATCTTTACGGGTCACAGGGACCCAACAGTTGAGGTCATGAACATTCAATCTATGGGGCCCATTGGCCCACTAAATCTATGGCAGTTGGCCCTCTGAGACTCGAAGCACCTAATCGATGGCACCTCAACGTATCTCGAGGAGATCGTTCCCACAATTCTTCCAGTGACAGCTCTTTAATTCCAGCTCCGTTTTCACCGAAGTCATTTTCTTGCCTGCTTCTAACCAGCCTCGGAATGATGGATGCTTTCAGAGCGAGGAGTAAGAAAAACGAAGCGCCTTCCCAACGATGGCCCAAGGGAACTTTCTTCAACCTGAACGTTGGTTTGGGAAGGGTCTCTCCACGGAGGGAGGGAGGGAGCCAGAAAGATGGGCAAGGGGCTCTCACTAAGGATGGTGGGGTAGATGTGGGGCTCCACGTGTTTCTCCTCCTCCGTTGCGTCTTTCTGGCCAAGCAGTATTTATGTTCCTCGTGATGGATGGTGCAAATGACTCAGCTGTTCGGTTCTCCAGATTGATTAGAGAACTGTTCTCTTTTCCAGTTTGGCAACTATTTAAAGCCAAGAGGTGCTGGGCAGTTATTCAAAGCCCAATAAAAATGGAGAGGTGGCTGTATGTGTGTGTGTGTGTGTTTTTTAATTTGTGTCGCTGGGAGAGAAAAAAAAGCCACTTCTCATGTTTGATGAACAAGCGATTTCATCAATGCTGCAGCAGAAATTGACCTTAGGAGTTGAGCATTCCCAGCAGCATTTATTTCTCACCTGCAAGACCCAGATTGGATTCAGACTGGGTTTAAGGAGGCCGTGCATGTAAACAAGAAACAAAGTCTGTTTGTAGTTTGGGTTAAAGAGAGAGAGAGAGCAAGAGAGAGCGAGAGAGAGAGAGAGAGAGAGAGAGAGAGTGGAACAATCTGCCTCCAGAAGCGGTGAATGCTCCAACACTGGAAGTTTTTAAGAAGAGACTGGACAGCCATTTGTCTAAAATGGTATAGGGTTTCCTGCCTGAGCAGGGGGTTGGACTAGATGACCTCCAAGGTCCCTTCCAACTTCTTTTATTATTATTATTATTATTATTATTATTATTATTATTATTATTATTATTATTATTATTATTATTATTATTATTATTATTATTATTATTACAGGTAGTCCTTGTCTTATAACTATTCATTTCATGACCGTTTGATGTTATAACAGCAGTGGAAAAAAGAGAATTATGACCGTTTTTCACACTTATGACCTTTGTGGCATCCCCACGGCCTCTCAAAATTGAGAGGGGCTTGGCAACTGATTCACATTTATGATGGTTACAGTGATTGTGATTGTGATCCCTGTTTGTGACCTTCTGACAAGCAAAGTCAGTGGAGGTTTCGCTTAACAGCCATAGTATTAACTTAACAGCTGCAGTGATTCCACTTAAAAACTGTGGCGGGAAAGATGCAAAAACCCACTGAACAACTGTCCCAATTAGCAACAGAAATTGTGAGCTCATTTGTGGCCATTAAGTCGAAGACTATCGGTATACAAACCCCCAACTTTTAAGAGAGAGGATTTATACACTGGTGGGGAAGAATCCATGTTGTAAATCAAAGTTAAGAAGCCCCCACGTTTATGCAGCTCACGAAGTTTTAATTCTCTGGCATCAACTTCCCAGATATACGCGTGCATTTTATGTGCTTTCCTTTGACTTTGGAGCAAGGGGATCCCGTTCTCTGGATCTCTGGACCCCGTTTATTTATTTCACAAACCAGAATGGAGCTTTCCGGTTTGGAAGAAAGTTCAAGAGTTTTGGAGAACGGTGGTCCTCTTGACTGGTCTTCTTCTGAGCTTCCTTTTTTTTTTTTAGCAATCTCTTCCTTTTAAGACAGTTCCCCACTTTTCAAACACAATTTTCAACCGATATGCAGATGGCCCAGGTCATCCGTGGTAGAGTATAAAAAAAATAAATAAAAATGGCGGCCTTCCCTTTGAAGCTCCACCCCTTTTTAACGTACTACCCCCATAGAAAACGATGGACTTTGATCACGTTGCCATGGGCACCACCTCTTTCATCTCCTAAAACACTCAACTGGGGTTAATGTTTCCGTTAAGTTCAACCCACGTAAAAATACAAGAAATAACTAAAGTTCACCACGACCCTTTTGGTCTCCAAAACTGCCAATCTGGAACAGCATCATTGTGTTTGCTGTGCAAAATATCAGCCTGTTGTGCTTACCCTACATTTCTGCGGTTTTTTTTTCTTGATTGAATAGCGTCGTTTTATGATGTCACTATTTATTTTATTCTTTCCAGATTAGAACCGGCTGTTTGGAGGGCAATTTCCAAAGCAAACATTTACAGACATTTGTTTTTAAGCATATAATCTTGGGTTTTTTGTTTGTTTTTTGGTCAAGCTAGTGAGACGTAACCATATAGATTTAGAAAACTACTTTTTGCAATTTAGTTTCCCAAAGCTTTCAGAAGCAATTATAAAATACCCATCTTACTGGCAATTTCTGCTTTCTTGATTATTACTAATTTTTGTTTTTTGTTTTTTAACAACCTCCGTCTCTTGACGTCGCTGGCATTAAAAGGACTCCAGCAGTTAAGCAACACTCCTTATGCAGATGAGATTTAATTAATTCTTTTCATCTGTTGCAAATATACCTGTGAACCCTATTAATGTTATGAATATGCAAAACGTGCCTTCCCAAGGACCCAGCCCCAGCTTGGCTGTTGGATTCTAGTTAGCAGGCTGTAAACCGAGATGCAGAATTTAGTTTCCATTTTAAGTTTCATTAAAAAAAAGAAAGAGAGAGAGAGAGAGAAAAGAATCTATCGGTAATTAAGTAAATTATAGTGTTATACGAGGAGACAAACAAAGGGGACAAAATCACTCATTAAGCTTAATACCAATACAGGAGCCAAAGGATACTGTTTGGGTCTGTCTGAAATTAGAAATTAAGCACGGCTCAATTTGCTGGGCAAGACGCAGGCACGTCTGTCTTCCTCCTTCCTCATAGCTAGGGTTTATTTGAGATTTGAACTAGGTTAAGCCAGTTAAGAGCAGTCAATCATTTGACTCTTGTACCCGCAATCTGGAATGTTTGATTCTTCTGAACAGGCAAGCTGATTCCATCAGTAGAGTAAAATAACTCTATTACCCAATCTCTCTGTTGAACCACAATGGACAGCTGCCCAATTTCTCAATCTTATACCCCTTAAAAAGCTGGGGAATCTTTCATCTGGAAATTCTTTACTTAAAACATGAAGGATCCGGAAAACCAATTGTTTTGTCTAAGTTCTGGAACAAGTTCTGGAGCTCTTTAAGTGAAGATCACCTGAACCAGCTGGTTCCTTCACATGCGTTGAGCTGAATGAGATCCATTTACAGGGCACAGTATTGGAGAAAGTGGATCTGGGATTTTGGGGAGAGAAAAAAAAAAGAGAGGATGCACTTGTAATCCAAGACCTCCCAGAGTCATAGCCCTTCAGCAGGGGGTTGGACTAGAACAGGGCTCTCCAAGATTGGCAAGTTTAAGACCGATGGACTTCAGCTCCCAGGATTCCCCAGCCGGCATGGGAGTTGAATTCCACAAATCTTCAATTCTGGGAACTGAGGTCCCCCCGTCTTAGGTTTGCCAAGCTTGGAGACCCCTAGATTAGGAGACCTCCAAGGTCCCTTCCGACTCTGTTATTCTGCATTATGTGATGGACCACAGCATTCTTGACTCACGAGTAGCAGCTGAGAGCCAACCAAGGATTGACCTAGCAGAAACTGGAGCAGCAGAACAACACTCTTTGGATGGAATGGCAGAAAACTTGTCTTCCTTCTGCCCCCAACATCTGAATCAGCTCAGGGCTAACCTGAGGCATTACATTTGCCAAATCTTCACGCTAAAATATCTTATTTCAACCCCGCGGTGACAGCGGGAACGGAACAGATTGACATAACTAGATGAGTGGGGTTTATTAAATCCGCACAGGAAAGGTGGAGAGAAAGGAATAAAAATATTATCCTGGGACAGTTTCTCAGCCTGGTTCTCTCCATTGTATCTGACATTATGGGCAATTGATTTGATTTTCTTTCTTCCTCTCTTCCTCTTACCATCATTTTAGATATTTTTTGCAAATGGGGGAAAAAAACCAACCCAATAACTTTAGGAAGAGAAACTTGTTTTAAAATGTTACAGTGTGTAAAGCAAGAATGATAGAGACCAAAACGATGGCTTTCTTCGAACACCAGATGCAAAGCAAGGGGCGTCTTGAAGGTATAATTCTACATCTGGACTAGTGATATTTATTATTTATTAAACCGATTTATATAGCCAACCATCTCACAAACAAGGCGGCGCACGACAGATCTAAAAACAGTTAATCTAGAATAGTTTTCAAAGTCTTGGCAACAAAACAGCCCGGGAGGCAAATGGTTCATCATTTCATAATGATCTGTTGACTTATTTAAAGTCTTTTAGGGCACCTTGAAGTTCAACTAACAGTCAGACATAGACATGCAGGGAAAAAAAACAGAATAATAAAACCACCAATGAATTAAAAGAGCCAAGCTGCAATTGAAATGTGGGATTAGTTTCTAAAATTGGGCACATTCATCATGGAAGTCAGAAGAGAACAACAAAATCAGATGGAGGGAACTTGGGATAATAGGTGCAATTTGTTGGCTATAGCTTTTCCAGAAGTTTTACTATTAGTGTACAAGGGCCTGGTTGGCCTTGAAAGGCCTATATATCGTTTGTCCTTCATGGATCCTTTGACAGTGAGCTAGTTTTTCCATCTGGATTCCTATCATTCACTCATGGTTTTATTTCATTTTTCAACAACTGGACACAGAATTTCCAGGGAGCCATAACATTCCTGGAGATCTCAGATATGATAAATGTTCTGCTAATGGAATAGATTTCACCAACACATAGTCTACAAGTCTACAACGTCCTTAATATGCAGAGGAAAGATGAGTAAAAAATGTTTTTCAACAAGTGTGATTTCAAGTTACAACGTTGGTGATTTTAAAGGTGGGATTGCAAACATTTATCTGTGGATAAATGATTGGGAGCCAGAAAGCCTGATCTACCGTGGTTCATCTAGAGTTCTTCAGCAGGTTCTCATCTTGCTTGCTCATGATCTTCAACCCATGGACAACAAGGATAATTTACCTGGGGAGCTTAGAAAGGAACAAGATCAAGGTCTAATCTTGCTTCCCAGAGTGCGCAACGCTCCATAGATATTCATCTGGCAGTCACAACTGTACAAATATTGGCAACCTGGTCATAAGACCTTCAAAAAGCCGACCTGGGTCATTCTTCAAGAGGTATTATGAACCACGTAGAGCATCAAGTAGAGCATCTCTACTTGATTGAAAATGAACCGGATCTGTATACTAGATGGGGGTTGAAGGTCTGAAAAGGCCAGCAACCAGTCTAGTCAATTTAATTGCACAGAATGTAGGAAGGGAGTGAAGAGTAGTAAATTACCTTCTCAATCCCTGCAGGCAATGAGTTTGTTTCTTGAAGAGCATTTCTCGTTATTTTAAAGATGCAAGAGAGCAAACGTGGTTAACGGTCATCGTTACCCTTTCCTTATTTAAATGCAGCTTCTGTCTATATCAAATTTACTTCTTATCAGTAGTGGTGGAAGACCAGACAAAGTTGGAGACTTCAAAGGTAAACAAAGCAAGTGGAGCCCGGGCCGAGAGAGAGATGGATCCACACTGCCACCCAACCAGAGAGAAGGAAAACAAAGACCAAGAAAAAGTCAATTATTCCTTCAAGCAGAACTCTCAAAGAGAAGCTTAGAGGCCTAGAACAATAACAAGTGTAACTACATCAGGGGTAGGCAACCTTGGCTCTTTTATGACTCGTGGACTGGGAGTTGAAGTCCACGAGTCACAAAAAAGCCAAGGTTGCCTACCCCTGAACTACATTAATGGACTCTCCTTGGGCAGCAGAACATCTGAACTTCTTCTGTAATGGAGAGACTCAGAAGATCCGAAGAGCTGGCTTTGAGTTAGTTCTTTTTCCTTTACCCAGAGACATCATCTTCCTTGTTCTTTCAAGTTAGAATGTTGGTCCTGCAAAACCCCTCGTAGAGTCAAGCTATCATGATTACCTGCTGGGAGAGAAACTGTCAGAAATGACTTGGGGAAACTCACAAGTTATGCGTCCATCATGCCACCAGGGCTTTTCGCCGTTATGATGGGGAGAGGTTGTGACGAGAAAGTATTCTTTCTTGTCTTCTACATCCTTTTTTTTTTTTCCCCCCTGAATCACCTGGGGGACCCATGTCGCTTTGTTTCCTGGCAAGGCCAGATTAGCTTACAGACAAGCTCTTTTATTTAAAGTTGACTGAGTTTGTCGGCTGTTTCCCCACTCTTATTGTTTGAGGAAAACATGAAAAAGAGGTGCATGCTCAAACAGATACTCAGAATGAAGAAAGAAAGAAAGAAAGAAAAATTGAGCTTCACTACCATCTCCCTGAATTTCCTTTCCCTCTTTTGTGGATCCATTTGATCACGAATCCAACCTCTGGAAAGCCACTGCCCAATGGAAGGAAGGCTCTTTATCAAATTCTGAGACAACTGGTGCCTGCTCCTTCCCCTACGCCTCTGTTTTGCCAAGATAATAAACTATTAATTACTTCATCCCTCCTGGAAGATGGCAGTGAATTGTTGTTGTGGGTGGTTTGTTTTTTTTTAATACAGGCAATTGTGGCTTTTTTCATTGGCCAATTGAGGAACCCGGCACTGACGTCACAATTCATTTTCTCCATGACTGATGAAGGCAGCTCTCCACACCACCCGGTGCATACCAATCAGGACCTCTTTCGCTGGTGCTGAGGGCAGGCCATCCATCTTCAGGCCAAGCTCCTGAGCAGCAGAGAGAGAGAGAGAGAAAGAAAAAAAAAAAAGAGAGAGAGAGAGAGAGAGAGAGAGAGAGAGAGAGAGAGAGAGAGAGAGAAAGAAAAAGAGAAAGTGGGGAGAGAAAAAAGAGAAAGAACGAGAGAAAGAAAGAAAGACAGGGAGAGTAAGAAAGAGAAAAAGAGAAAGAAAAAGAGAGTAAAAGGAAGAGAGAGGGAGAGGGAAAGAAAGAGGGAGAGATAGAGGGAGAGGAAGAAAAAGAAAGTGAGAGAGAAATGCAAGAAAGAAAAAGAGAAAGAAAGGAAGGAAGGAAGGGAGAGAAAGAGAGAGAGGGAGAGAATGAGGGAATGAGGGAGAAGGACACTTGGCTCTTAGCAATTATTTCAAACCAATTGTGTTAATGATTCAAGCCAAAGGTTGCCTCTGAGGGCCACTGTCATTGTGTCAAAGTTTCACAAGAAGATGGTGAAACTCTTCTCTCTCTTCCTCCAGAGAAAAAGAGGCCCAGGTCCTTTTTCCAGGATGGTCCACTCAGAAAAATGTTTTTCCCCCCCAAGAGCCCACTGTATCTGCCAGTTCCTGCACCAAAAACTGCAGCTACGGTTCGGGAATAAAAGTGCACACAACAGCAACACACAAATCAAATTTTATTTGCCAGATACCTTGATCCATTAATACACAGGTTGCCACTTCCAAGCTTAAAAACAATTCTCGCCTCGGCTTCTCCAAACGGAAGGAGGAACATTAAACAGAAGGTGGAGCAGATCAAATTGGTTTTACAGGTGAGGGGCTAGGTCCACTCTTTAGATGGCTGCTCAGTTCTTTGCATGGCATTGCTGTCGTCTGGGCAGATACGCAGAAAATATGAGAATGATATAAAGGATATAAAAAAGGGGAGAAAAAACCTGGACAGAATAAGATGCGAAAGCTTAGAGAAATATATGCATATATAATGCTTCCTTTTTGAACAGCTGTAGAGGGAGGGAGGGAGGGAGGGAGGGAGGAAGGGAAGGAAGGAAGAACAGAGGGATAGGAGGAAAGGAAGGAAAGGAGGGAAAGAAGGGTTAGAAAGCAGGAAGAGAGGGAGGAAGGAAGGAAGGAAGGAAGGAGAGGGATAGGAGGAAAGGAAGGAAGGAAAGGAGAGAAAGAAGGGCTAGAAAGGAAGGGAAGGAGGAAGGAAGGAGGGATAGAAGAAAAGGAGGGAAAGGAGTAGAAATAAGGAAGGGAGGAAGAAAGAAAAGGAAGGAAGGAAGGAAGGAAGGAAGGAAGGAAGGAAGGAAGGAAGGAAGGAAGGAAGGAAGGAAGGAAGGAAGAAAGAAAGGAAGGAAGGTTTTTAGGTTACTTCTTCAGAAAATAGGAAAAACACTGAAGGATCACTACAGGGCCCTGAAATAGAGAAAAAGTCCAGTTCATCTTAACGGATCGGCGCCTCAGCAGAGGTCCTGCGAGTCACCTCCACCTGCAAGCCAGGGGCAGCTGATGCAAGGACTACATGGCCCAGCCGAAGCGGCTAAGCCATGGTCTGGCGACTGAAGAGTTCCAGGGTGACCGCGCTGAGGAAGGCAGGGATGCTGTCCTGCTGCAGGAGGTGAAGGTCTATCAAGTCGTGGACCGTCTGCGAAAAATCGGTTTCCAGCAGCTGCATCTTTGCCCCCGAAGTTCTGGAGGTCTACACGGGGAAAAAAAAAACAAAAACAAAAAACAGAGAGAAGAAAGGAGAAAGGAAAGGAAAACCATTATTTACCCACTGAGGCCATTTCCCCCCCCCCAAAAAAAACACCCCCGTATTTATGTTGTAGCATGTTTGCTGTTGCTATCCGATTCCAATCAAGGTAATGTTATCTACTGCTGGGCAGGT
This sequence comes from Protobothrops mucrosquamatus, assembly GCF_001527695.2. Classification (NCBI taxonomy): domain Eukaryota; kingdom Metazoa; phylum Chordata; class Lepidosauria; order Squamata; family Viperidae; genus Protobothrops; species Protobothrops mucrosquamatus. The sequence goes on along the minus strand of NW_015387190.1, from coordinate 1,314,928 downwards.
GTTCAACACACAATTTAATTGGACCATTATTAAGCTTCTGCATCTCCACAGTCTCCAAACAATACCCCGCACACCAGCCTCAGATGAATAATGAATTTACCCAGCGATGGAAGAAGGCGGAAAACATTTTGAAAACTAACTTGAAAGGAGCCATTGAGCAGAGCGTGTGGAAGAACGCGCAGCAGAAGGCAATCTGTTAAGGATGCCGATTCCCAAGGGGTAAAGCAATATGCAAACATCTCTTTCCCCATATCACAAGATTGATTGTCTTAACCCATCAATGGCCTCCTTCTCCTCCTCCTCACCATTCTTCTTCCTGGTTTTCCCTCATTTGGGAAGATCTGATAATCCAACTGGAGGGGTCTACGACAACTCACCACGGGTCAGAGTTTATGACCCAACGGGCATTTCCCATAACTGGATTTTGCTTGTGAATTAATTGGCATGAAAGAAAACGCGCTGAAAGCAGGCGATAGGCTTAATCAGTGGATATTTAAATTACAAGATTTGAAGGGTTTGTGGAAGGTGGTACATTCTTGGCTTGTAGACGTCCTACACATCTTCCAAGCTTGGTCCTTCTCAATCCAGAATTGGGCGAAAAATTCTGACCTGCCCAGAGTCATTGATTGAGATGGGTGGCTATAGAAATTGAATGAATCTAGAAATGAGAAATTTCCTGACAGTGAGGACAATTCATCAATGGAACCGTTTCCCTCCAGAGGTTGTGGAGTTTTTCATGGGAGGTTTTCAAGAAGAGACTGGAATGATATAGGATTTGCTTGAGCAGGGGGTTGGGCTAGAAGACCTCCAAGGTCCCTTCCAACTCTGTTGAATGAATGAATGAATAAAAATGCTCAGAATAAAAACTTAAAGCTTTTAGAGGCAATAGATTCTGCTGCTGCTGCTTTGCCTTCGTCCCCTCCAACACAAAATCTATTTCTAATCCCGCCAGCACTTCTAGAGAGTATCTTTTTTAATGCATGGGCAATAAATGCACAATTGGCTGCCTGCGACAAGGTGGGCTTCCGATTTTGCCGCGCCGACTCTTGGCATCCTTCGGAGAAGCCTTTAGCACGACTGCCTTCCTGCTTAAGACAAGATTCACCCTCCTTGGGGAGAGGAGTGCCTCATCCATCTTCCTTTTAACACTAGAAACTGGTAAATTATTCAGAGCTTTCAATGTAAAAGCCAGCTGGGGAATTCTGGGAGTTGAAGTCCACCTGTCTTAAAGTGGCTGAGGTTGAGGAACACCGTCCTAGGCGAAGGGCGAGACGTAAATGCAAAGATGAATATTTGAAAACGGCAGAGATGCATTTGCAACTCAGCTCAGATCCTAACCCTGGTTAAGTAGTCATCTTCAACCGGTTAGGTTCTTGGCTTCTTGTACCGGCAGACGTTTCAGGACCAGGCTAGGTAACATCATCAGGGCAGGGGTGTGCTGGTTATTCATCCAGTCATTTGCGGTTCCTTCCTTGCAGGTTCACTTGTTTTTCTTCATGCTGATCCAGTTGCAAGATCTCCACAATGATTCTGTGTGCCAAAGCAAGATCAAGGTTGCCTCCCTGGAATGAAACTGATGAGGGGTTGAGGCTCTTCCGCTTCTGCCTTAGATACCCCGAAGCTGTTTCAATGGCTCTCATGAGTTTTCATGCACTTGCCACAGAAGATGCATCATGTCATCTGGGAGGACCTTCTCCAACACCTCCAGAAGGTCATGCCCAGAAGTCTCTTCCAGTTACTGAAGTTGCTGGAGAAGCCCGCAGTGACATGAAAAGACCTCAAAAAACAAAAAACCAAGCTCTTTTTTTTTACACCCGGCGAGCCAAATAACATTGCCAGTTCAAATCAAAGCACGTAGTAGACCTTCACTTTGCACAGACCCTGGGGCCAAATTCGCAGGGTTAAATCATGTCTTGCTAATTTTTAACACATCTGCTCTCCTTCTGGAAGGGCAATCTCTGGACATTTCCTTCCATCCAATTCTCGTAGGGCAACACTCTTTGCTCGCCGCTGTTCCAGCTCTGTTCCCAAGTTTGGTCTCTTATTTACTAATCCCCAGTTCAACCCAGCTTAGATCCTGTTGCAGACCACGAAACTGATGTTAAAGCAATATTTTCTTTCTTTTCGTTTTACAACCCCCCCCCAAAGCCTTGACCTTTTCGCTGGAAAATCCGTTGGTTTTTTTCCCCCCCCTCTTGCTTAAGATTCTGAGTTTTTTCTAAATGTCAGCAAGCTCACTGTCCATGCACAGCAGTCGTCTCTGGAAACACAAGACTGCTTCCTCAGACAAACCCTGGCTGGAATCTTGATGTACAAAATGAAAGGCTAGGGGGAAAAGCAAGGAAGAAGGATGTTTTTTAGGGGAAAAAAAGGAAGACGAACCGTTTCTCCTCTGGTCCAACTCAAAAAACAGCCCTTTAAAACTGGGCAAATTAGAAGGCAAAGAAGAGGAAGAAGAGGATTCTAAATACTGAGAGAGAGAGGGAGAGAGAGAGAGAGAGAGAGAGAGAGAGAGAGAGAGAGAGAGAGAGAGAGAGAGAGAGAGAGAGAGAGAGAGAGAGAGAGAGAGAGAGAGAGAGAGAGAGAGAGAGAGAGAGATCCAGATGTGGTCAAAATAATTCCAGCTGCAGAAAGGACATGTTTGTGCTTAGATCCTGATGGCTCCTTGCGGTCTTCACAAATTCTATTTTTCTTGTAGATGTTTCTTATTGCTTCTGTGTGTTGATAGCTGGTTATGAGTTGGTCCCCTTTTTTTGATTGAGCCTTCCTTATCCAGCAGGTAAAGTGAGCAGGGCCTCCAAACATCTGCTGGTCATTTCAATTATTTGGGACACTGTTGGCTGATTTGTTGATTTCTGACATTGTTTGGATACTGAGCTGCTTCTCAGGACTAAAGGCCGCTGACATGAAACGGGGCCAGAAGAAACAAGAATGAGCCCTCAGCCGGCCAACCAGGGTACATTCCAAAGGGCAACGCATCTCATCTAAGGGCTGAAATAGGTAGATATGTCAGAAACCTACAACTACCCAAGTTGCTTTTTTGTGAAACAGCTAGAAAAATGTCCCAGCTATAAGAATTCCTGAAACAGCCACCATGTTCATTTGTGATTCCCAGAACCATCTTTCGAGCAACTTCCCAAGTGGTGAAGAACCAAGACAGTAGAAGCGCAGGAGAAGGCATCACAAAAAAGGAGTTGTAGACTTCCTGCAGTTTCAAACAGGTGGGTTTTGAAGAGTTGTATGATTGCTCTAAACCTCTCACTCTGAAGGGGGGGAGACACTGTGATCAACCTCCCCCCCCTGAATATCAACTCTCTAATCAGCTTCCTCCAAATATCAGGTCCCCAGGAAAAAGTCAATCACTTCTAATTAAAGGCAAGTTGTTGTAAGAAAAATTGAAAGCAGGAAAGAAGACAAATTGGACATGGGGCTGGTGGCTGTTCTGGGAGATGGCTCAGCACATTGGGAGGTTTCTAAATTTTAGCAACTGGCAGGTCTTGATGTCTCAAGTGACATCATGCTACACACATCTCCTCTCCGAGGACAATTCAACAATGCATCCCTAATCAGGATGCTTTGCTTTCTATCCATCAAAGAAAGACGTGTTTCCTACATTAAGCCTCCCGCACCTTGTATGACTAACTTCTTGTCTACAATATTTCTCAGCTAATATAAGGAAAAAGCTTTTTTTTTTCCAGAGTTGGGATGGAAGGAGAAAAGGAAATTGAATTTAAAAAAAGGGGGGGGATCAGTAGTAAAGAGTAACACGAACGTCTAAGCAATTTTCTTTCTGGCCAATCTAGGTTCTTCTCATGTGATCCTTTGAAAACCAACATCCTTCTTTGATCCTGAGGACTCTAAGGATGGGGATGGGAGACCCGCTTGAAAACCAGAAAAAGATGAATCAGGGTTAAGACCCTGGTGGAAAGCCACACTCAATTTCTGTATGACAGTACCATGGAAGCAAGTTCTTTGGGTCCAAGAATGAGATGAAAAGAGAACCAAGCTTACATGACCCTTTGGACTGCTGTCAACCTACAACTGATCTCCAACCAAGTTGATTAGAGATACTGGAATTATGGTGCAGCTTCATCTGAAGGGCCAAAGATTCCCCACCGCTGTTCTGAGAAAAGAGGTCCAGGGTTTCCCTCTCTTCATGGAATGAGATGCTTTTACGTCTCCAAGTTGATGGTTAGAGGATCAGAATGTTGCACAGATGCTGAAATACTTCCTGCGAAGAAGACCAACTGAGTAAGAAGCCACCAATAACATACCTGGTTATCTTCCCACCAACATTAGCCTTCTTCTTGTCCTTTTCCGTACCTTGCATGCATACACAGACCCGGACAAAAGCATGTAATGATGAAAAACCTTGTTGAAGCTCTCAGCTGAAAGTATTTGCTTCATGATTCATGATACAAGTGGGCTGGTGAAGACCTCGCATTCCACCGGCTGCCTGCTGGAAATCAACTCCCTTGTTTTTCGTGACAGACTCGTCTCTTTGAAAGAGACCGTGGGGGTGAAGATAAATCAGGGTTACGGGAGTCAGGAGGGGAACACAAGAGAGACTGGCATCTCAGGAAGGGTGACAACTGCTTCACAATAGCACAGAAGATCAGCAGGAGATGATTAATCCATTGAGTTGAGTTCCCCCACGTTCCTGTAAGAGGAAACGAGGGTGGCAGAAAAACAGTCTCCACCAAGTGAAGTAGCTGGAGAACAAAAGAAATGGGGTTCAATGGAAGCAGATGTTTGCATCATCTAGATCAGGGTTAACCCTACGGATGGACTAGCAACATCTCCATTCAGAAGGATGAGCACTGAGTCACTTGGATCAGGAACTTCACCCAAGGAAGGGAAGCAATTATGTTTTTGTCCTCCTTCTCCAAAGCATCGCCTTTTCGAAGATGCCCTTGCTCAGGCTGGGTAGCAAATCTCCTCTGTGGTTCACACTAGGTTTAGTCATCTTTGCTGTTCTAAGTTTTTTGATTTCATCGCAGCTTCGTGCCCTTAGGCAGAACTTCGATATAAATTAGGAAACAAGAATAGCAATATGTGCTTTGGCACTCTCAGGCAATGTCATCGACGCTGAGCAGAGGATGTGGGTCTAAAAAGAAGGAGAGGGAAGAAGTCCCTGCTTTAACAGAATAACAGAGTGGGAAGGGACCTTGGAGGTCATCTAGTCCAACCCCCTGCACAAGCAGGAGACCCTGTACCATTTCAGTGGCTGTCCGGTCTCTTCTTAAAGCCTCCAGTGATGGAACACCCACAACTTCTGAAGGCGATTTGTTCCACTGATTAATTGTCCTCACTGTTAGGAAGTTTCTCCTAGATTGCGTCTTTCCTTGCTTAGTTTCCATCTGTTGGTTCTTGTCCTACTTTCTGGTGCTTTGGAGAATAGATTGACCCCCCCCCCTTCTTTGTGATAGCCCCTCAAATATTGGAAGATTGCTATCATGTCATCCCTAAATCCTTCTTTTCATTAGACTAGACAAACCCAATTCTTGCAATCATTCTTCATAGGTTTTTAGTCTCCATTTTCAAGTAGAGGGGCAAAAGAAATCTAAAAATGTCAAGGAAGTCCACCCTAATTGCCCCTTTGAGAGTTCCAAGTAATTAAGCAAAAGGCCGTTGGGGTGTTGTGTCCTAAATCTGGTTTCCCAGCAGTTTTTCTTCTGCAATAACATCTTTCTGCACCACCAGTGTTCTGGGCCTTTAGAAAACCAGGCGGACCTGACCTGGGACAGACAACTCAAGGCTGTCCAGATAACTGCAGGACTTTAATTTCCCATCTCTCCAGAGCCAAAGGAAAGGGATGCCGAGACAGACATTTTAAGAACTCCTGGAAGATCTCAAAGAAATTAGTGTTCTCCAGATTACGATGACAACCCTGAGAAGAGCCAGCTGACCTCTGGAGTATTATCTGATGATACTCCCAAGTCTCTGAGGCACACTGGAAATTCTATATCTCTTGCGCCAGCCAGTTCATCAGCCTGAGAAGATTGTTTTAAGTGGGGAGGCAATTTTTTCTCCAACCTCCTTTAGTACTTCTCAATAGTAGGTCATGTGAACTGTCAAGCATATTGGAGATGAAACATCCATCCATTGTCCATCCATCCATCGTCCGTCCATCCATCCATCCATCCATCCATCCATCCATCCATCCATCCATCCATCCATCCATCCATCCATCATCTATCTATCTTATCCATCCATCCATCCATCCATCCATCCATCCATCCATCCATCCATCCATCCTGACCCATGGCCTCAGAAGCAATCAAACAGCTAGCACAACAGCCCCTTTAGCTGAATCAATTTGAAAGGTCTCCTTTGATTTTCTGATTTCAACAGCTATCGCCGGCTTCAATTTCTCCTCCAGGATAGCAGGTTGACTTGGGAAACGATTCAACAGATCAGCAAGCCATGCCTGGCAGAAAACAGAAGAGGAGATGCTGAGAGAATCAATTAATTTGACAGCCTTCAATGATATTTTTCTCTCCAAGTGAGGACTGAAATTCATTATTGTGCTAATACTTAGAAGCTGGGAGTCATATGGAGCTGAACTTAAATCTCTTCTCGCTCCAGTGACCTGCTGCTTTCTCCAGACCGCGCGGTGAAGAAACCCAAAGTTAGTTTCAGCTTTTAGAACTCTAAGCCCTGTGGACTTCAACTCCCAGAATAAATTGCATTCAAACAACATTCCTGTTGCCTTTGATCTAATGTCCTATCCCCCACATCTTTCATGCAAGAGGTCTCAACGGTCCCATCCCTCCATTTCCAATTTGGCTGGGGAGTTGTCTCTTGGATACTTCCCAAAGATTCAGAAGTGAAACGTCTCCTCAAATCCAGGCGCGAGACAACAAACCAAGATTTCCTGTCTGCTGAAAGTTGGGAGCATGACCTGAAGGTTCATTTCTGCAATTATGAATGTAGAAGATGCCCAGACATCATCTCAAGCATTGTATTATTGCCAATCGGTCCATATGCATCCCAGATTGTGAAGCATCTGTCACACCCCGGTCTCCTTTGGGCACCATTCCTGCAACCAATTTATTAAAGAAATCCCATCTTCTCTACCAATTCCTCACATCCATCATTCTTCCTTCTCTAGGTGTGAGAAGATAAGGGATCATATCCAACTTTTGGAGGGAAGAAGGCAGGCTGGGTGGCTGTTTCCAGAGCCCAGGGTTATATTTTTCTTGTTTTGATCCTTCTGGCAACACAGAGTTAATTAGCCACAACCTGAAGGGCGCTAAATCACTCAGCAGCCCTTGAGCATCTTTAACATCTGGCCTTTCTCGCTGCATCAGTTCTTCCAGCAATCGTCTCTGATGCTCAAGTAGACAACCTGTTACCTCTCGAAAAAGGGTTACAAAAGTGACAAGGTAATACGAGGAACATCAGTGTGATCTTTGGCCTTCCAGTGCCAGAGAAACAGGAAGAACGATTGCAAGTTTTCTCCAAGGGCCTTGTCTTGGATATTTGTGTATCTCTGGTTGGGGCTTTGCTTATAACAAGTTCGATTATATATACAGGTAGTCCTTGACTTAAGCCCGCCATAGGACCAGAATTTCTATTGCTAAGCAAGGTGGATTTTAAGTGAGTCGTTCTGATTTTATGAGGGTTTTTGACATAGTTGTTAACAGAATCAGAATAACAGAGTTGGAAGGGGCCTTGGAGGTCTTCTAGTCCAACCCCCTTCTCAAGCAGGAGACCCCATACCATTTCAGACAAATGGTTGTCCAGTCTCTTCTTGAAAACCTCCAGTGATGGAGAACCCACAACTTCTGGAGGCAGGTTGTTCCACTTATTAATTGTTCTCACTGTCAAGACGTTTCTCCTTAGTTCCAGGTTGCTTCTCTCCTTGATGAGTTTCCATCCGTTGCTTCTTGTCCTGCCTTCAGGCGCTTTGGAGAATTATTTAGCCTCCCCCCCCTCTTCTTTGGGGCAGCTCCTTGAATACTAAAATACTGCCATCATGTCACTTCTATTTCTCTTTTTCTCTAGACTAGCCGTACCCAATTCCTTCAACCGTTCTTCTTTACCCTTCACTGCAATTGTTAAGTGAATCACATGGTCGTTAAACGAATCTGGTTGGCCCCACTGACTTTGCTTGTCAGAAGGTTCACCAACGGCAATCACACACAAGGTCAGGAAGCGGCAACTGGTGTGTGTAACTTTTAAGAGCCAGTGCCCTGCAAAATATCAACTGGCAATCGTCTCCTGTGAAGTTCCCTCCTTGGGTTTGACACCCTCCATCCTGAAGCTCATTAGATGCCAGCTGCCTCTGAAGTGGGTCTTATTGGGTTTTAGCTGTGCGAGTCTCAAGTGCCGACATCCATCTCGGCCCTCTCCTCCTCGTTATCCTTGAGACGGGAGCCGCTTTCGGAGAAGGCAGCAAGGAAAGGAGCGGAAAACAAACACACCAACAAGCAGGACAAACCAATAAAATGAAACGCCACCGACCCACAAGAATAACAGTTGCTTGTCAGTCAAAAATTCACTTGTCTTTCGTATTTCGTCATAATGCCTGGATCGGGCTTTTAACAGATTTGCTTGTAACACGCTGAATCAAAAGAATAAAATAGCTAATCCTCAACTTACGACAACGGGGATCAGGAAATTCCATTGCCAAGCAAGGCGGTTGTTAAAGTGAGTTATATTAGATTTTATGACTTTTTTTTTTTTGGCCACGATTGTTCAGCTAATAATGGCAGTTTTTAAGCGAATCATCTGGCCGTTAAGCAAATACGGTTCCCTCACTGACTTTGCTTGTTGGGATAGCAACAGCACTTTTATACCGCTTCACAGTGTTTTCCAGCTCTTTCTAAGCGGTTTGCAGAGTCAAACTTCTGCAATTAAAGCCCCAATTCTCCTTTCTAATCTCGTGGGGAATATCAACCAGGGTACCAGCAGGCTACTCTCCTCACCAGCCTGGCACTCGGATGCTGGCTTGCCACAGAGAGCCTGCCCATAAGACCCCAGGCTGTGCAGAATTGACGGAAACAAGTATGGTGACGAGATGGTCTTAGAAGGAATTACAAAGAGATGACAGCAATTAATAGGCCAGGTTTATGAGGAACTGCAGAAAACAACCCACTACACCAGGGGTAGGCAACCTTGGCTCTTTTATGACTCGTGGACTTCAACTCCCAGAATTCCTGAGCCAGCCATGCTGAGGAGAAAGGGAGAGGTTTCCAAGCTGAGCCATGCTGGCTCAGGAATTCTGGGAGTTGAAGTCCACGAGTCATAAAAGAGCCAAGGTTGCCTACCCCTGAGCTAGACTGTCAAATGCCACCTGCCTAGGAAAAATACCCCGGAGCATCCTTGTTTTTCCACAACCAAAACTCCTAACACAAACAAGTTGTCGCTCGCCAATTCCCTTGCTTTTCTGCCTGTTTAAAATCTACATGGTTCTCCCCCCCTTTGGAAGAAGCAATGCCTTGTGGCGCACGACACACCAGGTTTTGAGCAATACGGCTGACCACCCAATATGGCAGGGTGCACATTTATCCAGCTTGTAAGTTTTCTCTTAAGCATGAAGCTGTCTCTGCTCCCTTAAATTGGTTGCCACGCTGCTCCTAATATCTTATCAGGCTCGCTTCTCTTTTGCAGAAAATCCCAGCCTTTAAAAAAAACACGAAAAATCTTAATCTCTCTTATCCGCAGCAATTGTGTTTGATTCTTGCGGATTGACCGTGAAGAATATTGTCTTATATGCTGGATGAGAGAGATGATATCTGAGGAACCGTTTAATGCTTTAAATAACAGGGGATCCATTTTCCCCTCTGGTATCATAATACGATCTGACTCGTCCCTGATCTGAATCTGGCAGCTTTTCCTTCTTTCCAATGGGACATTTCGGATCTGCTAGCTCACAAATGAGATCCAGCTCATTTAATTCTTTAATTTTTTTTAACCTTCGCCTAAGGAACGAAAAGTTCTACATTTCTGCAGTAATAATTGGCATAATTGAGAAAAAGAGTGTCCAGCTTACAAATTTCATAGTGCATCTCTCTCTCTCTCTCTCTCTCTCTCTCTCTCTCTCTCTCTCTCTCTGCATCTGCAATACATTGTTGAAATGAAAGAGAATGTTGAGCATATTTTATGTATATTAGGGACTAGGAGCAAGAGAACGGGTGGTTTTCAAGCACCTCTTTATGAAATTTGTTTTTAGATGAGACTCTTTCTGTGTCTTATAAAATAAAAGATAGAAAAACCCAATTCACTTGATCAGAAAGTTGATACGCATTTCTTCCAAAGTCCAGCTCAGTCTCCCGTATCTTAAACTCTTCAAAAAAATCTATAATATTGTTTAAGAGTTATAATAAAAAAAAATCCATGAAATCTTAGATCAAAGAGCCAAACCCAGATGGGACTCTGAGAGAGGTTCTAAAAGGAAGAACTAACCATAGTTAGAGTGCATGATTTGCTTAACAACAAATATTCTGGTCCCATTTGTGATCGTAAATCAAGGACTACCATAAGAGAAGGAGTAGCAGAACCTGGGGGCGGAGATAAAAAAGGCATCAGCCTAGAATCCCTACGTAATCACAAGTGAATCAAGTCCAATTTCCCTTGAGTGCCCTTGACCATTATTTAACACCAAGATGATGCTAATCCTCAGCTGAGAAGATTCCTGTGCGTAGACAGGAGTAGCAATAAATCAGTTTAATTGGACCTGACCTGACCTTTGCACCAGGCGACTACCTCCACAATCTACGTGCTTCTTGTCTCAAAAGGGGTCAAAACTGGACTGCCATGTTTGGGTATTTTAGTCCGTGGTTACGAGGACTGCAAAATGATAGAACCAAACCAAACCAAGGGCCAATTCATCAAAGTTGAAGGGTGTCCACCTCTGAATGACCCTGGTTTCTTTAACCACCCTCCCTTTTCTTCCTCTCAAATGATAGGAGAGGGAGTAGAACCGGCCAGGCTTCTGGTCACAGTGCTGCCTGTCTTTGCATTTCAGAGTTTGATTACTTGAGTTTAATGCTTCATTAATGCTAGCTCTTGCCTGGAATTGAATATATGCACTCCCATCTAGCAGCTCAGCCTTGGCACCAACACTCAGATCTGCGGTGACCTTTAATTGGAAAGAACCGGCGAGGCCAGGAACGTCTCCCATCATGGCGAGAGTCTTTCCAGTGGAAACTTCTCAGGAATTAAGGCAAAACTATTCCCCTCCCTTCTTTTCACTGGCAACCCCCCCCCCCCGCAACAAAGGGGAGTTTATTCAGAGCAAAAGCCCACAGAGCTGCATTGCTCTGCACCAAGCGGGGGAAGAAAGTGCCTCGTTCGTTCATCCTCTACTGACGGGCGTCCCTTCCATCAGTTACAAGGATCCCTTCCAGGTAATAAGGAGAGAGTGACCTCCAGGCGAATAGCAATCTGTACGTTATTCACAGCCAGAGGATTCGAGATAGCCTCTGGAGAGGAGCAGAACGAGAGGGGGAGATTGCATACACATTATATTTTAATTCACACACAGACGTAGCTTCCTCATTGCATGGTTGATGCTTGGTTCGTTCCAGGATTTCCATTCTGTCCATCGCCTTTTTTTTGTGTTTTGTTTTGCAACGCTTCCCATCTCTCCCCCCACACACACTTTTTTTTTTTTGGCTATTTCCTCGGCTTGCTGTAGAGAGCTGCCATTAGCATCAGGAAAAGAGAAGAGGGAGATGGAGGAAAGTGGGCAATTTTGGCCATTTCGTATTCTTCTTCCTCCTCCTCCTCCTCTTTTCTCCTCCTCCTCCTCCTCCTCCTCCTCTTCCAGCAGGGAGAGTCATGTTCTCCATGCAAGCCACCTGCTAAATACACCAGGACTTAGAAGATGTAGTCAATGCAGGCTTAGCAGTGGTGCAAGGAGGATCGATCGCATACTGGGATCAAACAGAATGCAAAGTTTTCCCCCCAGCTTGCAATTAAAGCGACCAATGGCCATCTCCTATGAAGCAGGGAAGGGAATGGGAGACGTGGGCTTCTCTGAGAAGGATGGCGCATCCAGCGGGAGGCAGGGGGTGCCGGGAACAAAGCTGATTACATTTCTGTAATTTCGTTCATTGAGTGACTGTTCAACGTTACAGTGGCACTGGAAAAAAGGGAGTTATGACCATTTTCGCCCCACATTTACGACCGTGGCAGCATTCCCCACGGTCACGTGATCAAAATTCAGACGCTTCACAACTGGCTCACATTTATGATGGTTTCAGCATCCTCCGGGATCCCCTTTTGTGACCTTCTGGCTAAGATTCACTTCAGAACCGTGTTACTACTAACAATTGCAGTGATTTACTTAACAACTGTGACAAGGAAAGCCGTAAAATGGGGCAAAACTCACTTAACAAATGTCTCACTTAGCCATGTAAATTCTGGGCTCAGATTCAAGGACTACCTGTGCAGTAATTTATGAAGGAACCATCCAAGATGATCAAAAGGAAGGGCCTAAAAATTAAAAATTAGGGCTTCCCTCTCCATGGTGAGAAAGTCATAACAAAGACATACATTGATCAAGTGTTTGTTCCCCATCGCTCAAGTCCTTTAACAACGAGAAAAACATCATGAGAATAAGAAGGGAACTGAAGTCATTTTAAAATCTTTTCGAGTCTTGGATTGATGCTCCAGATCTGAGCACTGGTAGCGTCTTTTTATAACAAGCTTCTCTCTAAATGTTTCTTTCCCAACTGGTTCATTTCCCATCCATCACCATACTTATCCTGACAGAGCATCATCCAACCCATTTCAAAAGCATTTGTTCGGTTTTAGAGACGCTTGGAAAATTGTCAGCCAAAACCAAGGTTTCAAAGAGGAATTTAAAAGGAATAAAAAGGACATCTCCACCCTCATTGTGCACCAGCGATTATATATATATGTATATATATATATATAAAAAAAATTGGGAATTTGCAGCAATGGGATGGGGAGATGGCCAGCAGAGTAATTTGATGAAATTGGACAGATTTATGAAAGCAGACTGCAACGGTTAGTCAGAAACAGCTGCATCCGGTGACTGCATCTATCAATTTTCCTTTATTTCACAAATAGGCTTAAATGGTTTTAAAACAGAAATGGTTAGTACGTGTGAACAGAGGGAGCAAGAGGGAAGTTGCGGTTTGTAATTCCCAGCAGAGGAACTAGTTAAAGGAGCTCTAAAGTCCACTTTCTTTGTACTTCTGAGAACTGATGGGCTGCGGGAAAGAAGGAAGATGGCAGGACAATAGCTGTGCAGCAAGGAGACAGATGGATCGTTCTACAAATATTGGTGTTCCATTTTTTAAAAAAACTATCAACAGAAGAGAATTTTTGTAGGGTTGAACTGGGGGGGGTCCTTGATGCTCTCTGAGCTTGGTTATTTTTTTGGAGATGTCTCACGACCCAAGTGGGTAACGTTATTAGTTATTAGGGAGTGCCTATCCCAGGTCCTTGGAAAGGACTTGATAGGTGGACAAAAATGCCAAATCCAGTGTAAACATCTGGCTGACTGTCTGAATGACTTAGGTTGGGTTCTACCTCTGCAATCTGTACTCCCACTCACTCTCAGCCCTTGGACATTCTCCACTGCAGCACAAAGAAAGTCGCCTCCCGCTATTGACACCAAGTCAGGTTCAATAACTAAGCCTAGTAGAGAAAGTTAAAAACAAACTTGGAAGATAAGCTGATACAGAAGAAGGCGGTCAACCCACTTAAATCCAGATGAGGAAGTTCCTTCCCAACTTAATTGGCATGGACTTCTCTGCACCCGTACCCCTTTGAGGGCCATCTTCCAGCCCCCATTTTTAGAAAACTATGGGTCACATGATTTGGCTACCATTGAAAGAAGATGGAGAAGGTGGAGAGGATGGAGAAGGTGGAGAAGATAAAAAAGATCAAGAAGGTGGGGAAGATGGAGAAGGTGGAAAAGATGGAGATGGAAAAGGTGGAGAAGATGGAGAAGATATATTTCATTTAAAGCCTCCTATTTTTCCCCCGTCCCTTCAAATTCGACCACATGGTGGCCCACCTTTGATGGAGTCCTAAATCTTCCAGCTCCAATTTGCATCCTTTTGCACAGCAACAAAACAAAATATTTTAAAATTGCATCATTTTAATCTTTTTTGCTACCCTGAAAAATCTGACGAGGGAAGAGATACATTCCCCTCCCCCCCTTCTTTTTAATTAGTACTTGGTAATATTACCAAGCTGTGAGTTTATGGCTTTGTAGATCTTATATTTTTGACACTAATTACTCACAAAGGCTTTTAAAGAAACATTTCAACCTAGCAACTGTAATTAAGTCAGAAGCAGCAAATTCTGCGTTTTTCAAAAAATCCTCTTTGCTCCGTTCCTGTTGCGCTCAACCCACAATATCATGTTCAGGGAGAGACAGAGGCTCAACGCAAGATATGTATCATGCTCAATGGGTTCACAGCGCGCCCCCCCCCAAAACACACCTCCCATCCCATCGCTCTCTTCAATGCTCAAAATCCACAGGGATTTGCCGTTTGCATATCGGCAGTCTGAGCGGCTCGGTTAATTTTAGACAGCATCTTCAACTCTGGGAGAGAATATTTCCCCCGTATTCATGTGCTCCAGCCTCAAAAGCTCAGCCTGGAAGAACCCTCAGGACAAGCTTGCTTTGTTTTGCTTCCTCTTTCTTTGTCTGTCTGCTCACTCACCCACCCACCCATTATCTCTCCCTCTTTTCATGGTCTCTTGGTGGGACCGTTGCCCGAGCAATGAAGCGCGCAAAGTGATCCTCCGAAGAATTCCGGAAATGGTGTGATGCCACCGAGGAAAACAAAAGTACATCGGTTTGTAAATTGGAAAGAGGTTGTTTATTTGGGGGTGGTGGTGACCTAGTGATTAAGACACTGGGCTCGTCAACCAGGAGGTTGGCAGTTCGAGACCCAAGCACCACACGATGAGGTGAGCTTCTGCCAATCTTAACAGTTCGAAAGCATATGCAGATGCAAGTAGATAAATAGGTACCACTTTGGTGGGAAGGTAACAGTGTTCTGGGCAACTTTGGTGTATAGCCACGCTGAACACGTGACCACGGAAGTGTCTTCAGACAATGCTTAGTTCCTCCTTGGCTAGGAACTGGAAATGAGCACCGGCCCCTAGAGTTGGACGTGATTGGACAGGGGAAACCTTCACCTTTTTTTTTAATGGACAGAATCTTGCCAAGCTAAAGTTATAACCTTCTAAGCTAACAGATATACCCTGAGAGATTCTACCCCGAACCTCTTTCTCTCTCTCCTATCCAGTTCATGACCATGCTGTCTCTCGTCTTGGCCCCCTCTGTGGAACGTGCTGCCTGGGAAACTGCAGTGCTGTTGAGATCTCGTCCCCAGCGTTCTTCTCCAGCTACACATTCCATCACAGATATGCCTGGAAAGTTTCCATCTGGATAGGGACCCATCCCATTTCATAACATTTCTACAGATGCTGTCTTTACTGCCCAACTGAGCCGGTTGGTCTGGCGCTCACTAATTCACTCAAGTCTTTACACTTTTAAAATGTACGTCCTTTTCCAAATTTTTGTGGTGCCTGTAAATGGATTAGTGGGGAGGAAACATAAACACACACGCACACGCACAGACACACAAGGAGGAAAAGGGATTGTTATCCTCTGATGAGCAGAAGGAACTATAAAGTTTGATTCTCCAAAATGAGGTAGATTAAACAACGGGATGAATATGATATGTGGTGAGTATCTGTGACAACCGCAAAGCCAATTCCAGTGCTAGAATATTCATGCAAATAGAAGCAATTTCACTATGATTAAAAAGGCAATTAACAGGAGGGGGGGGGGGGAGAAAGCCAGCATTTGCAATGCAGCCTGCCTCTCAGGGAGGCTTTATTTTGCTCACTTGAAGACTCTCCCAGCAAAAACTGCACAACAGCCACAGTCTGGCTCTTACCTCAAAACACATGTGTGCTCCAAGTGGGGCCACCCGGTGAGTTAAGAGGACTACACAGGACTGTTCTGCTTCCCAGTTTATTTAACAATGCATGCTGATCAAACAACCTTTGGGTCCAAATGGGGGGGAGAGGGAAGAATTGTTTATTATAGGCTGCAAAACCCAAGAAAGATATGTTGAGATTCTTCTAAGCAGTGCCCTTTATTGTTCCTCACCTATAGACAGAAATCTTGCCAAACTAAAGCAGACGACGTCCACCATAAAATAGCTACTCTGGGAACCATTGAGGAGGAGCTACCTTCACCATCTTTCCTTCACACAAACGTGCTGAACTGAGTTGCTTCTTACTCCTTTGGAAGGCAGCCCCTCCCTCCTGGGAATCCAGACCACATTCCACCACATTATGCAACGATAGAGTCAACAAATTTGCCTTCACCACCCCGCCATATTATGTAGATGATAGCGGCAATGTGAACTCTACTACTAAAACTGCAGCTTAAATGATTGTAGTTGAATGATGTGCTCACAAAATCCCTTCCTTCCTTCTTTGAACACATATACATTCCTTCCTTCCACCCTTCCTTCCTTCTTTGAACACATACAGCTAGATTCCTTCCTTCCTTCCTTCCTTCCTTCCTTCCTTCCGTCCTTTCTCCTGCCCTACAAAGAAGACCATCCAATTTTGAAGTCTAAAGACAGAAGTTTAAACCATTCAGTTGGATCAACTCTCTCCCCCGTTTATGTTTTGAGGGGTGCATGTATGGTACAATGGGGTTAATCCTCCAGGGCCCAGAAATGGAGGAGAAACTTCTCCAAAATCTCATTTAGAATTTGAAATGACCAGAGACAGGAATGCTTTTATTCAAGGCTGTAAAAGAGTCAATGAAAATATACATCCAGGAGGGCTTCCCATATTTTAGGTCGGCTAGGAGACTTCTATTTACCGGGCCATTGACTTCAATGGACAAAAACAATGGAGAAAGATCAGAGCGAGAAAAGGAGGGACTCAAATGGGATTTCTGTCTTCAGACCTCCCAGAATCTTGGAGGGGGGGGGGAAAGGTCCCACACCAGCATCGTTCGGTCATGGTCCATCTTTTCTTCTAACTACATATAGTCTTCGACTTATGACACAATTTTTGGCCAGAATTTCCATTGCTAAACAAGGTGGTTCCTAACCTCCCCCTCCCATGGTTATGGGTACTACACTGTGGGCAATAAACAAAGGGAGACAGGTTAAAACCACCATTCCTTTTCAAGATCTAAGTGAAAATGTTGGCTGGTTTCCTAGGCAGGGACCAAACATAGGGCACCAATAAGGTGTTTAGTATAGGGGTTTTTTTGCCAATACAATAACGGGTATAACCATGATTCCCGTGGATTCTGAGAAAACTAGCTCTGATTTAAATAAGGTCCTACACTGCTTTTCCACAAAAGCTTTTATTAGCTCAATTCCCAAACCAGAAGTGCAACCACCTCCTCGTAGTTTTAGAATTACATTTACTGATGCGGTAAATGCTCCCTGTTGGAGGATGAATATGGAACAACCCCCCCTCCCAAGCTTAACTGGGTTTATTCCAAGCCCAATTTGCAAGTGAATTTGGATCTTATCACATCCACTATGAGATTATTGGTATCTAATAAAGCAAATTTCTCCCCAACGTTCCCTACTCAAGTTGAAGTTGCATAAGTCACCCACTTACTTGCTAACTCTGGCAAATATTTGCTTGTCTTTCTTCTTGCCCTGATCGAGCTACCTAATCACGATTGTAACTTGGGTGCATAGATTTGATGGGACTTCCTCTATTCTTAATATATTTGCAATTACTTTATTGTAAATTGCTTTGAGGGTTTATTTTTAATAGAGCGGCCCATCACGTTGTAATTAAATGACTTTAATTAAGTATTTAAGGTAGGTGTCCTTGAATGAGGCCTACAAGCTTGGGTCTCTGTTCTCTGGAATCAAGGGTATTCTAGAGACCTTGAGAACTTTTAGTCTGTTGACCAGATTCCTCCTCTTCTACCTCTTCTAGCTCCTGTTAGGGACATCTCCCCACAAACATCTAAGATGTTCCTGGGTCTTCAGGAGATGAAGTCAACTTCATCTTTGGAAAGCACCAAAAATCCCAGCAACAGTTCAGACTGCCTTTCTGTGTGCTTTTGATTTCCTTGCACCGTGAAATGGCACAATGTTTTTGTGGCAAATTTTTAAAAAATGCTGGATAGATTAGTGCTGTCCCAGAACGTTATCCAGTAACCCCTGGATCGCCCTCCTTGCGCTTCCTTACTGGAAGATAAATTCATCAGGATTTTCAAGAAAATATAGCTACTCCCGGTCAGGTTCTGGATCTAAATTATTTTGGGGCTCTGAAGAAACTGCCCAACAATGATTTACTTATTTTGCAAAAGGCATTCACACAGAGAACAGGACAAATATGTAAGCAACTGGAGGCCCTTCGCATCACATCTACGCAAGGGGCAGCAACCGGTTATGTTCACATCACATCCTTAACCTAGTTATCAAATTAAGCGAGCTCCATCATGGATTGCCTCCAAGGTGGATCTGTATGTTGAC
This sequence comes from Protobothrops mucrosquamatus, assembly GCF_001527695.2. Lineage (NCBI taxonomy): Eukaryota > Metazoa > Chordata > Lepidosauria > Squamata > Viperidae > Protobothrops > Protobothrops mucrosquamatus. Next base: position 1,296,449 of record NW_015387190.1, on the reverse strand, counting down.
ATTGAGGGTAAAGAGTCCTGCCTCACCCTGCATAAATTTCTGCTCTACATACGGCTTTCTGTTGCATTTATAGCATGCCAGAAGATGGGAATGGATTGCCCAAGTCTTAGGAAGTTGTGACGGAGATTCTTTAGTTGTGACGGAGATTCTTGTTTGAAAATCACAATTTCTCAGAGCAGATTTAAATTCAGAGCTATTGCATTGTTTTTATTTCTTCTTTTCTGGTGGGTTGAATGGAGTTTTGTGGTGGCCTCTGCAGGAGTTCCCTCTCTTCCTCCCTCTCTTTTTCTCCCTCTCATTCTCTCCCCCTGTCTCTCCCTTTCTCTCCCTCTCCCTCTCCCTCTCTCTCTCTCTCTCTCTCTCTCTCTCTCATGCAGGTCTATTAGAGAGGCACCAACATGATGGTCCATGGAGAACTTCTTTGATTGCTACCCAGGACTTCAAAAGCCAAATGGCTTTTGTAGCAAGTCACCATGGCCGAATCATGGTTAGAAAAACCTCGGAACTGGCTGGGAGTCCTCTGATCCTGCCATCCTCCCATGAGGCAGCATCTGGAAGAGATTTGCATTTTGTCAAGCCCTCTGAGCAGGGAATTTAAAGCCACCCCAGTGACATTCTGATTTAAAAGTCAATTAACGGAGCACCATAATGTATAACAGCCTCAGGTGTTTATTTTCCACCTAGCATTTTTCCATATTGCTTCGAAGGAAGAAGTAGAACAACGGTTAAGGAGATGGGTCGGAGAGGACAACATCTAATAAACGTCCCGGTGAACTGTTGCATTACCAAATAAGAATGTTCTGCATCATTTTGGTTCTGGAGAACTTCTACTGATTTCACATCAGCTCCCGTCTCTCATTTCTATTGTTTCTCTTTCCAAGGCTTTGTGGCTTTGAAGGACATCCAGGAGAAATGGTGCCACCTGGCAGAGAAGGCCAAGAAGGCAATGAGGCTTCTACAACAACAATCCTTTCTCCAAAAGCAGGTGACAAAAAGGGGAGGACAGAAGGATTGCTGTTCTCATCAAGGATAGTTGCATGTCACCAAGAACAAGGATGAATGAGGTACCTGAATATAAAGTCCTAGGACAGGGGTCTTCAAACTTGGCCCTTTGATGACTTGTGGACTTCAACTCCCAGCGTGCCTGGCTGAGGAACTCTGGGAGTTGAAGTCCACAAGTCATCAAAGGGCCAAGTTTGAAGACCCCTATCCTAGGAGGTTAAAACTGCGGAAGAGGGGAATGAACCAGAGGAACAATGTGAAATTGAGCATCGAACAACTCAAAGGAGCAGTGCAAGATCAGAAGATGTGGAGAGACCCGGTCCATAGAATCATCAAGAGTAGGACACCACTGAATGGATAATGTCATCATCAACCTCATTAGGAACCATCTGAAGCCAACTGACCATGTTCCACCTCTTTCTTATGAGTGCAATCTGTTCCAGGAAGACAGATCACAGAGTTCTCCGCTTAGCCCTTATCTAGGATGGCGAGAGAGGGCTGGGATAACGTGTCTGCAGAAGGGCCTTAGGGACCCAGATGCTCATGATTAAGGGAGCCTTTAGCGTCCTACAGAAAAGCCCACTTTCCCTATAATTCATCAGGTTAATAAATGGCTCCATCGCTCCCTGCAGCCTCTTGTCTAACCAATTCTCATGCAGTGGGCTGACATCTCCCTTCACTATTAATATCACTCATGGAGAAATGTAATTACCGGCTCTATCACAAAGTGCCAGGCACATTTATCCACTCCATACCCTGGCAGACTCTAGACCATATCAGTCACCGGCAAGCCGGTGTTTGACAGTGTCGTCCGGCGAAAAAGCTGGTTCAAAATCACTCAAGCTCACCTAAAGCACTTCGCGAGACCTGGCTAGCACAAGGTGGAGGGGTTTTTTTTTTTTGAGCAGGTGAGCAAATGGAAGAAGGCAGGTGAAGCGGGCAACCGAAGATCACACTGGCAAGGTGATACGGTGGAACTTGACATCCGAGAAAAGGGGAGAAGAAGTAGCTGGACAACTAGGATGGGAGAGGGCAGGAAAAAACATCATTATGAGAGGGTAGCTCTCCAGAGCTTGCTGAAATGCAACGTCCGGTCGATCACGCTGGCAGAGGCACTGAGAGGTGTTGGGAGCGTCAGTTCAACAGCAGTCAGAAGGCCTCAAGTTCCCTGCTCCTGAATTAATTTCAGACTAGAGAGGGGGAATAAAATCTTCCTGTATTTATACTGTCATTCTTTTTACCTTTCATATAAAGAGCAAGGGAAAGCCACCACTTTTAATTTGCCTATATTTTCACTTCTCAAAATAGCATGGTTAACTGTATTGTGTTAATGAATGAATTTGATAGGATCATTTGCAAATGACTAAGGTGATCTCCAGGTGAAGGGATCTGTCTGTCTGTCTGCCTGCTTACCTACCTGTATCATCCATCCATCCATCCATCCATCCATCCATCCATCCATCCATCCATCCATCCATCCATCCATCCATCCATCCATCCATCCATCCATCTCTATCTCTATCTATCTATCTATCTATCTATCTATCTATCTATCTATCTATCTATCTATCTATCTATCTATCTATCTATCTATCTATCTATCTATCTATCTATCCATCCATCCATCCATCCATCCATCCATCCATCCATCCATCCATCCATCCATCCATCCATCCATCCATCTATCTATCATCTTCATCCATCCTAGCTATCTAGCATTTTTTCAACTGGGGAATTCTGGGACTTGAAATCCACACACATTAAAGTTGGGGGGGGGAGGGTCTAGCATCTCCTTCCATTCATTCAATAATGCCATTTACACTTCCAACTGAGATCATTTTAAGCAGCGTGGTAGCCAGTCGGGACTCCACCCAGGCCTAACAATGGGAAAGGTGGACATGACAGCCCACAGGTCAAATGGCAGACTTTTGAAAAATCGCCAAGAATCAATGCAGCATCCCATCAATTTCACTTTTCAAACCGTGTGTCAATTCAACTGTTATTTGAACATATATTATGGATGCTGTAAATAGAGCTACGATGAGGAGCTGAAGATATATTATTAATTTCCCCACATTATTGATGACCTTGTAGGTGCATGAAAAATGGAGACACGGCAGTGGCTAGGGAAGGGCCGGAGAAATCAAGTTGTAATAAATAATGCAGATTCTGAGCCACTGTACCGCACACGATGGCAGTAGAACCTCATATTTATTTAAATTGCTTCTGTGTTGCGAGCTTGTCACCTTTAGCAGAATCACAACAGTTGTGTTGGAGAGGAAAAGGGGTCTATTTTTCTTTGGTGATGCATCATATTGGACAGTTGCTACTCACAAAGTCCATATATAAAGGTTTCCATCCATCATTGATGCCATAATGCAGTGGTAGCTTGGTACTCATTGTTAATTGGTTCTGGGAGGCACAATGAGTACCAAAAACAATGAGTACTAAGCACATTTTTCCCATAAGGAATAATGTAGTGAGTCACAAGGCAGGCGACAACGACAAGTTCTAGCTTGTATGTTGAGTACCAAACGAACGATGAGTATTGGGACAAAATTTTCACATCAAAATGTGTTGAGTACCAAATTCGATGAGTTTCAAAGCAGTTGAGTAGACCAAGGTACCATTGTATTTCCCACCAATGGTTGACGGCCGGGTCTTCTTCTACAATCAAAAATCTTCTTCATTTTTCATCTTGCCAGTCCCACATCTGGAACCAAGGTAGTTAAGACTCCGAACAAGTGACTTGCCCACAAATGTAAACCATGAATGAAGAACCTAGGAAAGCTCTTCAAGATGTCACTCTTCAAAAAAAATATTACACGGTGGCCGGAGAGGAAGGAACAACCTGTTTCGTGCTCTAAACAAATCTGAGCTTTGGTTCCATCTGTTGGGGCTAATTTGTTAATTATTCAATAGATAATTTATCATCTCTGCCTGCTTGATCTGTGCTTATTACCTGCTGTCTCCAGCAAAGAGAGCACGGTGTGAATAAAGATAGGATTAATTAATAAAGAAATTGTTCTGGAAGATGCTAACTGGGAGCAACTGCTTGAAGTCTAAGATTGGAACTGAACTGAACAAACAACCTAGAGAGGTGGAACGTACGGAGCAGGTCAATATCCTTACTCATCCGTTTGACAACCAGTGCTGCATTCACCTCTTAGTTACGCTACAACCAGGCTACTTCCTAAAGTAAACTTAAGGGTGGATGGATGAGGGGATAACATCATTTTTCCTGCTACAATAGGCCATTTTTTTCAGTGACGTTGTAATTCTGAACGGGGTCACTAAAAGAACTGAGGACTAGTATTGATATTTTAAATTCTCTTAGCCACCCAAAAGTCACATTTGCAGGATGGAACAGCGCTTCTTCCAATTTGTTCTGAGGATTCCCTAGTCTCCCCTCCCACACACACACACACACCATTCTCAGGGGTCCGTGAAATAAAATTTCCCAGCTATTGAAGATATTTTCCAAAAGTGAAACAATGCTACTCTTCTCATTATTTTTTCATGAAACATCTTTTATTGATGTTAGGATCTAATGAGTTTTAACTGCTGTTTTTACCCAATTCAATAAATCAATATTGTAGGAATAGATCAGTGTTATTTTTTTTATTTTTTATTTTAAAGTGGGGAGGGGTCCTGGGAGCAAAAGGTTTAAGAAACACTGAGCTGGAAGATAAGACAGCGTAAAAATAAATCAGCAGATCTCATCCAAAGCAATGTAGCTATACGTGGCTAAGGCAAGGAGACGCTGATGGATAGATGGAGGAAAATTTGTGTATTTGTTCAACTGTTGCAGATCTTACACAAGGCTGCAGAAGTTTATTGGTTTTGAAGCTGAATTTCTGCTTCTCTGGGTGTTTGAGGGCCTCTTTGACTTCTCAGCGGCTCATGATCAATTTAACAACCATTTTGCACAAACAAAAAGTTTCCTGGCTGAATTAATTATGGAAGAGTTAAAAAAAAAAAGAAAACAGCAAAAAAGGACATTTCTGTTTGGATTGCTCTTTTTAATTGATTGTCTTAACATCTGATATTTGATTTAATTAAAAAAAAAAAAAGATTTCCTTCCCCAAAGGGCCGGATGGAAGTCATTAACTGGAATTTTGCTGTCAAATTGGCATTGTCCTCAGGCAGCGCTTAATTCTTCTCCTTCTGTTTATTTACATCCATTTCTACCCCATGCTGCGATCATGGAAAACCACGGATAGATTCTAGATTCTGGATAGGTTTACAGGAAGAGGAATTTTTTCCCCAGTAAATCAAACACTGAACCATCAGCTCTAGTTAACTTTTCCTGGGAAACAAATACTTCAGGATCTAAACGCTGGCCTACAATTAAGAGTTGACCCCTGAGCTAAGCACAGGGCCTTCTCCACAAAACCACTCATGAAATGTGGCTGCAAGGTTCCTGCACCAACACTAACTTTAATTAAATTTTCAACACCAGCCCTGGTTACCCTCTCCAGCTTAATCACAGCTCACACCAGCGGCTTTAAAGCACACACCACCACGTAGGGTGTTTCAGAATCCTGGAGAATACACTTTCATCCCTGCCAGGATGCAGAGCACAGATCAAAATATTCCACCTGAACACGGACGATTGTTAAAAGGAAGCGGTGTCTCCCCAGATAGCCTTTTACGCAAAAATTGCGGAAGGAAGGGAAGGAGAGCGAATCAGCATTTAAAGCCAGTTCTCTTTAGTAAAACTCAACACTCTGAACATAAATTCTCTTCTATTAATGACCCTCTCAGGTCTCATCGCTTGCTATTCCATCACAGCGGATTTTCCAATGGCCCCAGATGGAGTTTTAATCTCTGTAAAATGCAGGAGAAAAAATCTCTCCAAACAACGGGGTCTTACTACTTTCCGCCTATCAGGGCCAGAGGGACAGTATGGAGTGGGAATCAAAATGCCCTTCCAAACTCAGAGTTGTCCATTAGGACGGCGCAAAGCAGATCATCTTATTTGAAGATGGCTAAAGGTTCCTGCTGGGTAGAAGGAGTCGTAATTATTTATCAAATTTGTACGGCTGCCAATCTCACCAGAAGTGACCCTTGGGAGCTGTGCAGGGGGAAAAAAAAATACATAAAAACAATAAACGTGTCAAAGGGAGCCAAATTAAAAAGCTAAAAAAAAAAAAAGCATAAAATGCACAAGATTGCCAAGTGTCAGGCTCCAAAAACCCAAGAAAGACACGCTGAGGTTCTTCTAAGCTGTTTCTTTTATTGTTCCTCACTTATAGACAGAAATTTTGACAAATTAAAGCAAACAACTAGTACCATAAAACATATACTCTGGAAACCATTCTTCCTCTCTGCAAACACCTCTCCCTGACGATGTTCTCATGAAACTTCTGCAAGAAAACAACCCAGCTCAGAGAGCACCAAGGACCCCACAGTCCTCCTCCTCCTTCTCCTCCTCCTCCATCTCTATCCATAAACCCCACTTCCTTCTAGCATTGATGATGTTACCTAGCTGGGTCATGAAACTTCTGCAAGAAAATAACCAAGCTCAGAGAGCACCAAGGACCCCACAATTCAATCCTGAGCTGCAGAGATTCTCTTTTACTGAAAGGAGATAAGTTTATGAACTTCCAGAAGTCCACCAGATCTTCTGGCTACACTCAGATAGCATAATCCTACAATTAGCGGAAACCCTAGGGCAAGAATTAGGAATATCTTTTGATGTTCTTCCTCTTGACTCACTGGGTGTGACTCATCCTTCTCTCATACTCTTAGCGACACAGATGGAAATTGCACTAAAGGCCAGGGGGGGCAGAAGGAGAGGCGGGAGAGAAGAAGAAATGTCGCCCTCTTCTCCCGGTTGACCAATGTAGAGGCCACAAGCTCGGTGACATCCCGGTTGTCCAAGCACCAAGAAACGTCTCGACACCGAGAGTCGTTTAGCACTTTGGGCTGCAGTGCTCATTATTTATCACGACGATCCTCTCCTCCGTGGTGTGTGATGCACACTTCCGTGGTGAAAAGCGTGAA
>NW_015387190.1:1221706-1289126 GCF_001527695.2 Protobothrops mucrosquamatus | reverse complement strand
TGAGGACGTCAGCAGATAGCTGACGAAAGCTAGGCGTTTTAATTGGTTTTATTAGTAGTTTTAGTAATTTTAACATTAAACCAAAATTTTTTATCACATTCCCTGGTGCTCGTGTGTTTTTCACTGTTTTAATATGGAATTACCCAGGGATCACATTTTTAAAGAAATTTTTGATATATATATATATATATATATATATGTTAATATCTCTATCTCTATCTATCTATCTGTCTGTCCGTCCGTCCGTCCGTCCGTCCGTCCGTCCGTCCATCCATCCATCCATTCATCAATCCATCCACATATCTATCTATATCTATATCTATATCTATATCTATATCTATCTACAGTATCTATCTGAAGGCAGGACAAGAAGCAACGGATGGAAACTAATCAAAGAGAGAAGCAACCTAGAACCAAGGAGAATTTTCCTGACTGTGAGAACAATCAGTTAATTAATTAATCAATTAATCAGAAGCGGTGAATGCTCCAACAATGGAAATTTTTAAGAAGAGACAGGACAGACATTGGCCTGAAATGGTATAGGGTTTCCTGACTGAGCAGGGGGTTGGACTAGATGACCTCCAAGGTCCCTTCCAACTGTATTATTATTGTTGTTGTTGTTGTTTATGGAGCTTCAGGAATTAAAATGCTAGTGACTTGGCAACCTGTCCTACACACACACACACACACACACACACACACAGAGGACCTCCTGGCTCTAATTTTTCAGCCACACCGCTTCCTCCTAATCGGTGTGCAGGTTGTGCCGAAAAAAATTTCTCCAGCCGTCTGAAGTGGCTCGGCGCCTGCACATGCATTCCTGCGGCGCTGCAGGGTTTTCATCAAGTGCCACTTATAAAATCAGCACCTCCGATTCTTCCACCAGGAAACCTCCATCCCTCTTCCAGGTACTTCCAGGTACTCCAATATAAGAACCTGCTCAGGTAGCCATATAATAATAACAATAACAACAACAACAGCTTTCATCTTGCGACGATATCTATAACACCATCAAACATCCAGATCTGCCTATCCCAGGTCCTTGGTAAGAACTCCACACATAGACAAAAATGCCAAATCCAGTCTGAACATCTGGCTGACTGTGTGATAGTCAATAATAATAATAATAATAATAATAATAATAATAATAATAATAATAATAATAATAATAATAATACCACCTACAGAACAGGCCTGGTACCTAAATTTGACACGTTACACGCTTGTCAAGAAGGCCCACCAACACGAACTGCCCCTCTGAAGAGAAGCTCCTTAGACCAGTTTGAAGAAGTGCATAGATTGCGCACACACACACACACACACACACACACATTCCTCCAAAGAGTTTCTCATAGCATCAACATCAGATTCCTGCTTTCGGAGATGAAGATGTGAGGTGTGCCCACAATTCTTGGAGAAACCTCCTTTCTTTTGATAAGGTAGACTTCCCCAACCTGGTCTCCTGGTGTGTGAGATAACCTTCAACTGTAGGTTGCAGCTTCTTCCTCGGAGACTATCAGAAGAACCTGTCTTTCAAAGCTGGCATAGAATCAGACAGAACAACTGCAAAACAAGCCAAAGAGAAGCTTGGAGAACCAGAAAAGGACAAGTCCTGCAGAAGACATCTCACACATGGGTGCAGAAAGCATGTTAGGCTATCATCCAGTGTCTATTTTCCCTACAACATTTGAATATCACACAAGCCAGGCCCTACAGGCAACAATTTCTGACCTGGAATGGCTGTAATTACAGTTACCCTGCGGTTGGATCCGAGCCAATCACGGTAGCGCTCCAATGTGACCTACCGTTCCCACAACCCAGCACCTGGGCACCCCAGCCCATTAATTTGAAGGGGTTTGTTGTCACTAAAGGAAGAATTGTGTGTTCCTTCGTGTTGTCAAACTGCAATCAGGTAGGTCACAGGTGAAGAATAAATTCTTCCAGAACAAGACCAATTACGCCATTTACATTTCATTAGCTAACTTGTTAAAAAATCCAGAGGTGGGTTCCCCACATTTTTCTGCCTAATAAACAACACAACGGTGGAATTAATAAGGCCGGTGACACATGCTTAATGGCCCTTTCCCGGGAATTTGCAAGAGAGATTGCTGAAAATTGCAGTTCCCCCACCTCCGCCGTTTTCAAAATTAAGAGGAAAATGTTTCCCAAGAACGCGGAAAGGTCAGTGAGGAAGAAAGTTAATACTCCATGAGCAATTCCATCAACAGACACGTCAACCTACAGCCAGCCTACGAACCCCTCAGAACTGGTTGCTAGTCTTTGCAGACCTACTCAAGGGGGAAGAGAGGAGTTCCTCATCCGTTGACACAACAAGTTGATCTCATCTAATACCTTCCTACCCTCACTGGATCCATTAACGGTGACAAAGAAGCCATCACTTCATATCTGTTTTTCCTGGGGCTACTCATCTCAAGAGGAGGGAGGATGGGGGAAAAAACAATTCCAGCTGGTGCAGAAGATTCCGTCCTTGGCTGGTGCCCTGCATTCAGCAAATAAATCTGCTTTCGATGACACATAACAGAACTGGACAGTTCAGATCTTTCGCTGATTAATGAATCTCAATCAACCGTAGAGTCCGGACTAATGAGCTATGCATCACTGGGAGCCTGCCTGCCTCAGCAATGCTTGAAGGGATGGAGATTCAAAGAGGGGCATGGAACATCATTCTTTGGGCAGCTCTAGCAAGGTTCTGTCTTCACGTAGACCACCTACATGTCGTCTGCTTGAATCTACAGCAGAGAGGCAGCTGATATATCAAGGGAAGAGAGTATTTAGAATTCAGGGTTGGAGACCTTTGTGCTCTCTGAGCTGAGTTGCTTTCTTGCAGATGTTTCAAGACCCAACTAGGTAACATCATCGGTGCTAGAAGGGAGTGGGGTTTGGGAGGAGGAGGAGGAGGAGGAGAAGGAGGAGGAGGAGGAGGAGGAGGAGGAGGAGGAGGAGAAGAACAGGTCTGTGGAGTCCTTGGTGCTCTCTGAGCTCGGTTGCTTTCTTGCAGATGTTTCATGACCCAACTAGGTAATCTCATCAGTGCTATAATCATTAGGTAGCATTGGTGATGTTACCTGGTTGGTTCATGAAACATCTGCAAGAAAGCAACCAACCTCAGGGGAGCCCAAGGGCCCCACAGTCCTCCTTCTCCTCCTCGTCCCTGCAAATCCCACTCTCTTGTAGCACTGATGAAGTTACTTAGTTGGGTAATGAAATGTCTGCAAGGAAACAAGCAAGGGAGCACCAACGACCCTCCCAGGCTATCCTAAGCAACTTGGCTCTTGCATGGAGAACAGCCTACAGCAGTGGTTCTCAACATTGGCAACTTGAAGAGGTGTGGGCTTCAACTCCCAGAATTCCCTAGCCGGCCTGGGTTGTGTGAAGGCCACACCTCTTCTAGCTGCCAAGATTGAGAAGCACCGGCTTATAGTGTGCAAGCACAGCGGTTTTGTATTTTTCACCTCCTCCTTTGCAATCCCTACAAAGATAAACAGGGGAGAGGGTGGCACGAAGGCCGTTGCCCCGTGCCAACGTCAGGAAGGATTGCTAAGCTCTGCCCATCTGCTCCTTGGCATGAAGAGAACTCTGGAAAGGGAAGATCCGTTCCCCAGGAACACTGTCAATCAACCATTTTTACTGAACAAGAGCAGAGAATTCTCAAAGGAGCTGAAAGGCGTTAACAGAGGCGGGAGAGGCTAAATGAAATCTCCTTAGGCTATCATTAAAAAGGAAAAGAGAAGATACATTTAATATCCAGTGAGATGCTGGAGTTAACGACGTTCTTTGTGTGGGAGGCCAAAACTGAGAAGAAGGCCTCACCTTCAGGTTTTGCCTCTAAAAAGTTCCTGGTGATGAATAGAAGAAGCAGGTTTTTTTTACAGGTTTTGGAACAAAGTTCTTTCAACTAGATCCAGCCTCACTGCCTCTCCTCTTGGTCACCTTTCCTAAATGTCTATGGAGGTTCTCAGTCATCCAGGTCTGGTTGTCCCAAAGGGGCTTTTTCTCAGGAGGCAACTGGACTTTTTTGTGTTTCTTTTGAAGATCTTTTGCTTCCCATCCAAGAAGCTTCTACCATCTGACTACCATCTAGTCAGAGCTGAAGAAGCTTCTTGGATGAGAAGCGAAACGTCTTCAAAAGAAAAACAAGGAACTCCAGTTGCCTGAGAAAAAAACATTTTTGGAACCCTTCTTAAAATTTTGATGCCAAGATATGAAGTCCACAAGACAACTCCATGCCACTGTTACCAATTGTCAAAAGCTTCTGAATGATCCACTCCCATAAGTCCCCTCTAAAAAACAATCTTCCATTTTGGTGGCGCGTTGTTCCTATGCAATGGCCTTTTTGGGGGGGGAGGTCAAGCCACAGGCCAGCAGCATTCCATCAACATGGTGGCCAGCCAGCTGTTGATTCCGACAGCCCACAAAACATTTTTGTTCTCCAACGCTTGACATATCTACTTTAATGAAAAGAAGGACTAGGGACGACATAGTAGCAGTGTTCCAATATCTCAGGGGCTGCTACAAAGAAGAATGGGGTCCATCCATTCTCCAAAGCACCTGAAGGCAGGACAAGAAGTGACGGATGGAAACTCATCAAGGAGAGAAGCAACCTGGAACTAAGGAGATTCTAACTTCCTAACAGTGAGTACTATTAATCAGTGGAACCGTTTGCCACCAGAAGTTGTGGGTGCTTCAACACTGGAGATTTTTAAGAAGAGATTGGACAGCCACTTGTCTGAAATGATCTAGGGTCTCCTGCTTGAGCAGGGGGTTGGACTAGAAGACCTCCAAGGTCCCTTCCAACTCTTTTATTTTGTTAATTAGGATATTTACAGTAAGTGATGGAGAGGTAGGACGTAATTCTTGGAAGGAGCAGCAATGGCTAGTCTTATCTTCTATGAATTTACCTAATCCCTTGTTTTGGTGCCACCGGGAAAAAGATTGAGTATACCTATTCAACGGGCTTTGGCACCATGCTCTTTCTTGTCCTTCGTGACCCCTTTCCTAATAACTGAAAAATCTGACAAGCTTAAATTTAATCATGCCCTCACCTAGATGATGAACATTAATCTCACAGCTACTGATGGGTAATTTAATTAGGGCGCATTTGGAATGAATTACAATCACCAATTAGCACTATCACGTCCGGGTTTGCAGTGAACAGAGGGGAGTTAGTAAACTACCATTGTCAGCCGCCTTAATTACAAACATACTTTCGTGTTAAATCTCTCTTCTCCTGCCTTCCTCCACCGATGTTTGCATCCAAGCATTTTTTATGACAAGAGTTTATGGAGGTGGGACATAAATGCACCAAGGCCTTTCACAATTTCAGAATTAGAATAGAGCTGGAAGGGACCCTGGAGGTCTTCTAGTCCAGCCTCCCCTCCCCCGCTCAAACAGGAGGCCCTATACCATTTCAGACAAGTGGCTGTTCAGTCTCTTCTTAAAACTCTCACTGCACCTAAACCAGGGGTAGGCAACCTTGGCTGTTTTATGACTCGTGGACTTCAACTCCCAGAATTCCTGAGCCAGCCTGGGAGTTGAAGTCCACGAGTCATAAAAGAGCCAAGGTTGCCTACCCCTGACCTAAACAAAGCATGACAGTATCCTGGCTTCTGTCATATTGTACATTATGCTTGTTTCACTGGATGTCTCCCCCAATCTCCAAGCATGGCAGATGTTCCAGAATATCGTGAGGTCCTAAATCTGCTCCTATAGAGTCAGTTCCTATTCCTTGACTCAACAGATGGCCATTTCTACTCCTCTCTTTGGATGGAATTTAGCAACCTTCATAATGTAAGGACTGGTCAACCAATCTTTTGCGTTGTGCACGAGTCACTGTGTGGGAGTTAGGCAGCTAAATAAATTTGACAAATGAATAAATGTCGCCTATTGAAGGAGACTCCCAAACTTGATGTACTGGAATTCCTCAATGCTTCCTTATCATATGATGGACCTCCAGAAGCATGAACTGATGTCCAGTAGGAAGAGACAGTTGAAGGGAGAATGGAAAAGAAAGAGACAAATAGGACCACAACAGCAGAAAAACTGAAGAGGGGAGGTCCCTACTATATGGGGTCAGTTATTACCCTGAATTGCATTTAATTCCCTCAAACGTGATTAAATAACAGAGCTCTTATACCTCTTCTTCAAAAACCGAGTGTGTGCGTTTTAATATCTCGGTGCCTCACGCATGTCTTTCTTCATTTTCCCTTGTTCCCAAGAACATCACAAACGAGAAAATCAGAAAATTTGCAGCTCAGAATGACATAATTTGATTGCAATAGCTCAGAGGTGTGGGGGAAACTGGATTCTGACTACATTACTCTCTGAAAAAAAAACGTTACTCGGAGCAATGAATTCATTTGCACATTTTCCCTACAACATTATGCTAATTTTAAACAGAATTTTAATGTTCGGGAGCAGGAATTTTTCACAGCCACCACACTCGGCTGGAAATGGAGGGAGAGTGTTTGGGAGAAGAAGAAGAAGAAGAAGAAGAAGGAGAGAGCCACAGTCAGCAAATTAGGCATTATTAAGCAGCAGGTTGGGTCCATCCTAACTGCATTTTCAGAAAGGTAGAGCGAATTTGGCCCGCTGCCTAGCTTTCAAAATGACGGGAAAATAGCTGACTCTTGAGCCTGGCATCCAAGGAGTCCTTAATGACTTGAATAGATTTTGGGTTGGAAAATTGGATTCCGAACAGCCGAGTCTGGAAGTGAGGAGAACCTGAATGCAACAGTAAATTCTATTAATCCGTTAGCTGTGCAATTAAAAGAGGAAATGGTGAGCCCAAGGAGCTAATGGTGCAAGCTAAGCCCCACAGGCCCTTTAGTTCTGGATCAGCTGCATGCTGATTAGGCTCAACAGAAGGAAGCCGACAAGTCATGCCAAGAAAGCCTCTGAAGCTGCAGACAAAGTTGGGAGACGTTGGAAGCTGAAGAAAGCAAGCTGGATCCGCTCAAAGCATCCTACGGAGATGATAGTCCTGTCTCCATCGCAAAAAGCCTGCCAAGCTGGCTCTCTCCACATCTCAGAGGGTTGAGGAGAACTTTTCCAAAGCTACCATCTCTAAGAGCAACTGTAAAGAACCCGAGAACTGCATCATGGTGCCCAAACAGAAGGCTTTGGTCTCAAAGTGGAGATCTATTGGTCTTTTTTTTTATTTTGGGCATGGAGTAAAGTTAATAGAGAGAGTCAGTTTGGTCCAGGGGTTAAAGCAATGGATTAGGACCGGGGAGACCTGGGTTCTCCTCCGGTCTTCAACATGGAAGCCAAGGAGGTGACCTTGGACCAGACACACTTGCTCAGACCCAGAAGATGGTAGCAGCAAAGCCGCTTCTGAAAAATGTTGCCAAGAAAACCACATGCATTTACCTGGGTGTGGGGTTTTTTGGTTGCGATCTGAGCTTGTTTGTTTTCTTAGAGATGTTTTATGACCCAACTAGGTAACACCATCAGTGCTAGAGGGGAATGGTAGAAGCAAACCTTACTCTTTTCTAGCACTGATAATACTACTTAGTTGGGTCTTGAAACATCTGCAAGAAAACCACCAAGCTCAGAGAGCAGCAAGGACCCCTCAATTCTTATTCTTCTCCTCCCCCTCCTCCACTTTACAAACCCCACTTCCTTCTAGCACTGATGATGCTCCCTAGTTGGGTCATGTAACATCTGCAAGAAAACCAACAAGCTCAGAGAGCAGTAAGGACCCGTCAATTCTCCTCCTCCTCCTCCTCCTCCTCCTCCTCCTCCTCCTCCTCCACTTTACAAACCCCACTTCCTTCTAGCCCTAGTTCCCTAGTTGGGTCATGAAACATCTGCAAGAAAATAACCAAACTCAGAGAGCATCTAGGACTCCACAGTTCAGTCCTGATCTACAAATATTATCTTCTATTTATCTGCCAAGAGTCAAGATTGACTTAAAGGCACACCTACACAGACACATACACAAACCTCAGCACACTTGAACAACTATGCAAAGAGCTATAATTTCTAAGGAAGGGCTGCTGATAGATTCTTGACTAAGAGGACAAAAAGCTAACATCTTTTCGTGTTCCTGCCAGCTCCTCTAATTTGATGTTTTCCTTGGCCGAGGCCAAGGAGAAGCAACGGAAGGCGAGGGCTTGAAATATTAAAAGTTTCTTTCACAACCCTCTCAACTTCCCTAGCTGCTTTCCCACTGTTTAGAGCTATAAATCTCGCCTTGGTGCAAGATGACTACCGAGAAACTTATTACTTTTATTAGCCCAGCTGCTAGGAATCAGGTTGTATTAACGATCCATCAGAAAGAACAGCAACATCAATCCAGTGAACCACAAGCAAGCTGTCACATAAGCTCAAACTCGCTATTGTGCATGTTGGGTGGGAAATATCAGCTCGCTACACAACTTTTGTTTTTTCAGGTAAGAGAATTTTAATAGAACGGTATGGTTTTCCTTTCTGCAGCTTTAGATACTCTAATCTTTCTATTTTACAGTAGCTTGGTTTTTTAGGCTTGCACCAGTGATGGTCTTCTGAAACAGAATGAACGGTCTAACAACGGATCCATGAGACTTCATTCAAAAAATGGCTTTAAAAAAAATTGGATCCATGATATTTCAAGGCCACCGTGTATTATGTCCCTTCATCTTTGGGAATTTTGCAGTACAGTTCTGTTGTAGATCGCATTTCATGAGGAGTTGCACCTGGAAAAGACCTTGAACGGTTAGTTGGATTCTCAACTGACCCAAGTCTCTTCTTAGGGATTTAAATCGACTGGAGTACATTCAGAAAGAACGAATTGTGCGTTCGTAGTAGGATTTCGCAATGTCTTATCATTGCAGTTGGCCAATTCCTGTCAAGTTTCAGAGGTTGTGTGAAAATAATGCTAGCTTTGTCGATTTGGGGGCCTCTGGAAATTATGGGTTATAACTCCCATTAATTCTAGCCAGCCCAGACATCTGTTCAGACTATGACATGGTACCAGTCTCAAACATCTGGATGGTAGCACATTGGCTACTCCTGAAATAGCGTTAACAAGCTGAACCAATCAGTCCTCTTCATTTACAGTACATAGTTCCCTCCGAAATACATCCAAGGTATAATTCCAATCTCTTATTGAATTCAACTTAGAAAACCACATTTGTAGAACGGGACCTGGATCATCATATAGTGCAGGGGTCTTCAAACTTGGCCCTTTTATGACTTGTGGACTTCAACTCCCAGAATTCTGGGAATTGAAGTCCACAAGTCATAAAAGGGCCAAGTTTGAAGACCCCTGATATAGTGCAATTCAAATTGGTTGTTGTGTGACTCCCAACAATGAATTAAGATGGCTTGATTCACAAAGGCTATTTTTATGTTCTGAAGGACCATGAGAAGCTACCTTATAGTCTACATACACCCACTGATCTTTTTCTGGATCAGTAGATTTAAGATTCCTAGAGGGGCTAGGGTGGGTGTAATTTTTTTTTTTAATCGTCTATGGAGATTCTCAGTCCTCCAAGCTAGGGTTGTCCCAAAGATGCTTGCTTTTTTTTTTTTTTTCAAAAAGTCAACTGAACTTTGTTATTTCTTTGAAGGTGTTTTGCTCTCATCCAAGGAGCTCCTTTTCAGTTTTATTTAAAATCGTATTTTTAAAATTAAAACTGGGTTTCAGAAGTAAACTTCCACAAACAGATGAAATGAAGTTAAAAAAAGAAAACAACTGTACAAGATCTGAGGTCCCTGTCTCAAAACAAAATTGCTACCACCCTCTTAATAAATACCCTGGTAATTCTTAGTCACTGGTTTTGGAAGTTTTCCAACAATTTTGAAGAAGTGGCAGAAACGATGGTTCACCAGATCCATTGATGTGTGAGCTCACCTGCTGTAGCATTTTTGTGACTGTCGGATTTGTAACCTCCGACGTTCAAACCCATCTGACCCGATTCATTCAAACTCCCCGGTGCAGATCTGTTCCGAAACTACTAGGTTTAGACATCACCACTCCTGAAGCTCAATGGTCTTATTTATTTTTATGCTCGGGCTCGGTGCTGTGCAATTTCAAATCTGCATACATTTAAATTAATTAACATATGCAATTAAGCCCTGGCATTTCCTTGCGCGGAGTTGGCAACAAATAATTACAAAATCTCCAGTTGTTTCCAGCTGTGTTTATGCAGAGGCGGCTTCAGCTAAAAATCCTAGGAACCTGCAGCTCAGAGATTGTATATGGAGAGACTCGTGGGGACTTGCTCATGCGCAGATCCCGTGCTCTTTAGGAAGGGGCATCTTTTGAAGGCCTGAACCAATTCCCTGGGTTTCTAATCCCTCCTAATAGGATTTTTTTTTCCCATAGCTTTCCCAGATATTTGGTTTTGCGTCACGAGTAAATTACACTGATGATTACCTGCAGAGTTCATAATTGCTGATGAAAATCCAAGCTTATTTGCAACATCTAACAGAATAACAAAGTTAGAAGGGACCTTGGAGGTCTTCTAGACCAACCACAGCTCAAGCAGGAGACCCTACACCATTTCAGACAAATGGTGTCAATCTCTTCTTAAAAGCCTCCAGGGATGGAGCACCCACAACTTCTGGAGGCAAGCAGTTCCACTGGTTAATTGTTCTCCATGTCAGGAAATTCCTCCTTAGTCCCAGGTTGCTTCTCTCCTTGATGAGTTTCCACCCATTACCTCTTGTCCTTCCTTCATGCTTCTACCCCATACAGGCTGTTTTTCGTGACTTGGGAGGGAGTTTTAGTTCTCCACAGGTATTTGTTTAAGGATTTGGGGATCTTCTACAAAGCCTTGGTCTTCCACTAGACCTCTTTATCAAAAAAAGAAAGAAAGAAAAAAAGCAAAGAGTATCTTCAAGAATGGGACAGACCCAATGGGCATCTTCAGCATTCCTTCACAGCCTAAATACCAACTATCTAATTTTATTTTATTTTCATTTTTCAGGGAGAAATATCTTCACCCCTCGGCTTAAGAATTTATTTTGTTTTGGAAGTTGCAACCTGGGAGGAGAATAATTCTCACACAACTACAAAAAGTGTCAAGGCACACAGTTTTATGCATTTCCTCCACTAATTAAAAACAACTGTTCCCAGACAAAGGCCTTGGCAAATACTCTTAATTGACACCCAAACATTCCTGAAAAAATGAGCGGAATCCTGACTTAAAAAGAGAAAACTCAACTCTTCCCTTAACTCTTTCTATCGCTTTCACTTGAGACTCATCTGACCTTCCCTTTTGCACGGATACCAGAGGACTGATTGGTCTGTCTTTTTATCAATAGAAAATAATATTCGTAGCTCAGGGTTGAACGGTGGGATCCTTGGTGCTCTCTGAGCTTGCTGATTTTCTTGCAGACGTTTTATTACCCAACTAGGTAACACCATCAGTGCTAGAAAGGAGTAGGGTTTGCAGAGAAGAGGAGGAGGAGGAAGGAGGACTGTGGAGTCCTTGCAGCTCTCTAAGCGTGGTTGCTTTCTTGCAGATGTGTCATGACCCAACTAGGTAACATCATCAGGGCTAGAAGGGAATGGGATTTGCGGAGAGCAGGAGGAGGCCTGTGGTGCTCTCTGAGCTTGGCTATTTTCTTGCAGACATTTCATTACCCAACTAGGTAACATCATCAGTGCTAGGAGGGAGCAGAATTTGCACAGATGAAATTACCTGGTTGGGTAATGAAACATCTGCAAGGAACAACCAAGAAAGCACCAAGGACCCCACAAATTAGAGAATGCAAGTCACCAAAAACGACCCCAAAGTCTCACTTCATTCCACTCTGCTGAACCGATTCTCCTGCCCGTAAAACCACCCAGGTACCGTTTCTCCTGGCTTTTTTTTAAAGCTAATCTTTCAACAAATGCCTGGAACTGGGGAACATTCGTTCCTTGTGATCTTCTCCATAAACTCTGTTCCATCAGGCCTCATTATATGGAGAGCACGTGCCGGCAAGAGCGTGGCAATCGAAATATAGAAGAGATCATTTATATTTGAAAAGTTTCATTGTTTCTCCTTCGCCTGATGTTCCCTTGAGAGCCTCTCAAGATGCCGGGGCTGCTTCTACCTAGCTCATAAAATACAGCTGTGCTCCGAGGCAGCTTCTTTTTTCATGGCGGCGTTTAGCATAAGCTTCCACCCTGTCCTTGCTGAAGAGAGGAGACAGGAGAGCAATAGGCGAAGGGATGGAATTTTAACAGATGGAAGACCCTCTCGGCTACTTCTGCTGGAATGCAACAACAGCCCTTGTTTGTAAGCAGATCAGGGGGGGAATCAAACGATTTCTGGAATCAAGACCATCCTTCTGGAGCCCCTGAAGAATTCCCCCTTGCAGCATAAATCAACGTGTTTCTCTCCTGAATGGCAGCTACGAAAAATTAGGAGGCCTGTCCATCACCAGGAAATGATGAAAAATTGGGAATTGTGTCCCTGGATGCTTTGGGTAGGTTTATCATGTCATTTCTTAGATCGAAGGCCCTTAACCAGCCTCAGAAGGAGGGGAGGGATCCGTTTTGGATAGTAAATCCACTTTGAGATAGGGGGCTGTTGGTATCGCTTGCAGGATGGATGATATCTCAGGCCTCGTGGAAAACAGACGAGATAAGGATGCAAAATTATACAATACCATGGCTGAGCCACAGAAAGAGAGAGAAAGAGAGAGAGAGAGAGAGAGAGAGAGAGAGAGAGAGAGAGAGAGAGAGAGAGAGAGAGAGAGAGAGAGAGATGATGATGATGATGATGATGATGATGATACAAATCCCAATGTGAGTAAAGAAAAAGAAAGAAAAAGAAAGAGAGAGTCAGAGACACCGATGCCCATCTCATAAAAACAATTCTAGCAGCTTACTGTAGGTAAAAACAACACAAAATGCAATGTGGCTAACCCTCTTTTTTAAGAGATTCCTTCTGTCCTCAACATCTCAGCCATCACAGGCAGGAGCTTGACAAGTTTGAAAAGATTTTGAGATGACAAGGAACCACTAAAAGACAAGCAACGACTAAGAGCCTAAGGAACTCAAACCACCCCTTTAAGACGGAGAGAGCTGGATAGACCGACTTTCAATTGTATAGATCTAAAAAAAAAAAAAAAGATTGAAATAGAAGAGCTGAAAATAAAACCAGCTTCTTTTCCACTAAGAATATGAAGAGGTAAACTGAACCACCAATTGTCTTGATTAATCACAGCGATAATATCTCCGCATAGGTTGACAGAAGAATTTTCACTCCTGGTACTTTTGCATCCCAAATGGAGAGATCATTTGTCGAGGGCACTTTAGTTACCGAACATCTTAAGTTCTTACCTTGAAGATAATTACCCTACTGTGAGACACATCCAATTACAGAACTTTCCTGCACTACATAAAAACTACAGGGGAAATCGCCTTGCAATTATGCTCTCCAGGGTTGAAAAGTTTACCATTCAGCACTTTTGACATACAGTATGGAACCAAGTTCTTGGGATCAGCAAAAACTACTTCCTAGATTGAGTGAGATTCCAGTTGATGGACTAGGATTTCAGCTGGCCCTCAAAGAGAACCTTTGATTATCTCCATTCTGATGCTCCACAGAAGAGGTATCTTAAGAGGCATCATGGAGAACTAGATCAATATGATAGAAACCAACATCATTCCCAATTTTGTTTTGTATCAAATGTAGAGGAATAACAGAATAACAGAGTTGGAAGGGACCTTCAGGGTCTTCTAGTCGAACCACCTTCTCAAACAGAAGACCTTATACCATTTTAGACAAATAACTGTCCAATCTATTTGAAGAACTTCAATGATGGAGGACTCACAATTTCTGGAGGCAAGTCATTCCACTGATTAATTGTTCTCGCTGTCAGGAAATTTCTCCTTAATTCCAGGTTGCTTCTCTCTTTGGTTAGTTTCCATCCATTGCTTCTTGTCCTGCCTTCAGGTGCTTTGGAGAACAGGTGGATTCCCCCCCTTCTTTGTGGCAACCCCTGAGATATTGGAAGGCTGCTGTCATGTCACTCCTGGTCCTTCTCTTCATTAAACTAGACATACCCAATTCCAGCAACCGTTCTTTATATATTTTAGCCTCCAGTCCCCTGATCATCTTTATTGCTTTTCTCTGCACTCTTTAATATGTAATGGCCATTCTGAATGACACAAATAATTTCTCTCGATGTTAAGAGAAGTGGCTGCTTCAGGAAAGGAACTTGAAGACCAGCTCGGAAGTTCAACTGATCTAAACCCTGAATGAATCCAAGGAAAATAGCTCATCAGTACCAGGGTGAGCGATTATTTTCTTTTTCCCCGTAGAAACTCAGCTTTCCAAGATTGTAAAGAAGGAAAGAATATTCATGTCCTTTCTTGATTGCAAAAATCAAGCCGCTGGGATGCCTCTTAACAATATAAATTACCAAGTTAATCAAGACTAAGACAATGTAATGGGGCCTCATGGTATGATATGGCAGTTAATATTAAAATAAAAGAAGTCATATGGAAAAGTAGGACACAACAAATTCAGGACATGCTTTTCCTTATATTGTTTAATAAAGAAACACATGAAAAATAAATAAATAAGGGCCAAAACCTTGAAGGGAATCCATTGTGGAGCTCTGAATGGTAACATCTGTTCACTATGGAGTCCTGTTAATTTTTGGGACGGTGGAAATGGAGGGAAGAGTTTGAATTTATTATGAGTTCAAATTTAAACAAATTTTCTTTGTGAGAGGAAGGAAGGCAGGGAGGAAAGAAGAAAAGAAAAGAGATGATGGAAGGAAGGAAGAAAAGAAAGAAAGAAAGAAGAAAAGAGCTGGGTGACTTTGGGCCAGTCTCTCTCTCTTCATAGGATTGTTGTTGTGGGAAAAACAGGAGAAGAAAGGAGAATTAGATATATTTGCTGCCATGAGTTCTTTTATAAAAATAAAAAAGGTGGAATCAAAAAATCTATAAAAAAAACCCCTCCCTTTCTTTCGTTTCAGTTGCTGAACTAATTTCTAGCTTATGAAACAAAATAAAACATTTAAGTCTAAAGGTAGTTGATGTCCTCTTGTTAAATATTGCTTGAGAATGAAAATTGGCTGAATTTAAATCATGGTTTACAACTAGGTCATTCCCTGTTATGAATCTTTATAATTGACAGTGCCTAAATCAAGCAGCCACCTTATGAAAAGCTGGCTCATTAATCATGTATTTCGTAGCCACTACTTATCGGAATAGCTTTGTTTTCAATCATTGCTTTTATAGTGCCATTGCTTGGGCGAAAGAGTTTACGGTAAGAAGGACCTTACTTACCCAGTGTGCTTTGTGACGAGACACCCCTGGGTGCAATTGTATAAGATGACAAAGGTGGGGGGAAAAACCCCAAAATAATGGAAGAAAATAGAAACAACTGCTGAGAAAACAGGAATTCAGCCCGGAAAGAATGAGAAAGAAACTCAAGATGCTTCTACCTCAACTTACTTTGGTGTAAGAGGGAGAGAGAGAGAAGGAGAAATCTTCTCAAGCTTCCAATGTTCTCTTTTTATATCCTTATAACTGAAGCTCAACTACTTTGGCCACCAAATGAGAAGAGAGACTCCTTGGAAAAGACCCTGATGTTATTTTGGATGGAGGTGAAGAGGTGGGGAAGGTGGCCCAATTCATTTATCTATGCTCCTCACAAAGAAGAATATAGTCAAAGCTATGGTTTTCCAGGAGTAATGTAGAGTTGTGAGAGCTGGACCATAAGCAAGATTGAGCACTGAAGAACGGATGCTTTCAAACTGTGGTGTTGGAGAAGATTCCTAAGAGTTCCTTGGACTGCAAGGAGATCCAATCAGCCGATCTTGAAGGAAAGCAACCCTGATGGTCCTTTGGAAGGACAAATGAAGCTCAAATGCTTTGACCACCAAACGAGAAGACAGGATTCATTGCAGAAGACCCTGATGTTGGGAAAGATGGAAGGCAACAGGAGTAAGGGACGGCAGAGGAGGGGATGGTTAGATTGTGCCATCAATTGTGTCATCGATACAATGATGGTGGAGGACAGGGGGCCTAGTGTGCTATGGTCCATGGGTTTGTGAAGAATTGGACACATCTTAGCAACTGAACAAAAATACCCCTATACCAAGCATTTGGGTCTCAGGACCCAAATGATTGAGGGCCCCCAAGGGCTTTGGTTGACATGGTTTATATCTTTTCATATTTTCTGTATTATAAATTAAAATGGAGAGATTTTAAAACATCTATTGATTTGACTTTGTGGACCCCAGAAAGGATTTCAGGAACCCCAGGGGTCTCCATACCCCTACTTGGAGAACCACTGGTCCACACCAATGAATGAAGTCCTAGTATTTCTTAGTGTGCCAAGCAGGTCTGATTGCACGTGGGGCCAGGAGGATGTGGGGGAATTGCTCTCTTATTCCATGATTGTTGGTTATAAAGGAGAGGGGAGGCGTAGGAAAACAGCATTAAGTGTGACGCTCACCAGGAGTTAAGCAGAAGGGTTTAAAAATTACAGACTGAAAGTCAAGGCGAGCAGAAACATAAGGAGAATTAATTACGGAAGTGAGGTATCACTAATTAAGGCTGCTTCTAAATTTGCATGTAAAACAAATATGGAAGCACTTTGATATGTGTGAAAAAAGGCAATTTAACCTGCGGGTGACAACATTTAGTATTTAAATAGGATGTTTCATCTTCAATTCCCTTTATAATTACGGAGGCCCATCACTTACCTGTGAGGTCAGGAAGACGGACACCTGACAGTGGTAGGGAGAAGAGTTAAAGGCAAGATGGGGCAGAGTTTTAGCAATGGTGGAAGAGGTAACTGAGTTCTCCTATGCTCCGTTCCTTCCTCAACTTCATCTTTGGACTTCGGTGTGATGCATTTATAATGCCATGAAGGCAAAGTTGAAGAAGAAAATTAAGACAACGGTGGTGACCCAGAGCAGGGAATATTCCAGCTCACCTGGAGGAAAACCTGGATTAACCATGGTGCCATGCCTGAAAACCAGTCCAGTTGGGCTGGTCTAGTGAAAAGAAGGACTAGAAGTGATGTGATAGCAGTCTTCCAATATTTGTGGGGCTGCCACAAAGAAGAGCGGGTCAACCCATTCCCCAAAGCTCCTGAAGGCAGGACAAGAAGCGACGGATGGAAACGAATCAAGGAGAGAACCAATCTAATTGTGGGCGCTCCATCACTGGAGGCTTTTAAGAAGAGATTGGACAGTTACTTGTCTGGAATGGTGTAGGGTCTCCTGCCTGAGCAGGGGGTTGGACTAGAAGACCTCCAAGGTCCCTTCCAACTCTATTCTATTCTGTTCTGTTCAGCTGAGGACAGGCCAGGTTAAGGAGAAATTGTGATGAAGAATATATATATATTATTTATTTTATTTTATTTATTATTTTATTTTATATTATTTTATTTTTTATATTTTTTATATTTTATTATTTTATTATTTTATTTTATATTTTTAGAAGAACCGAAGGCATCGGAGACTGGCTGGGGGCGAGGGGAGAGGGCAAAGGGCAACAGGAATTCGTGGTGGAGGAAGAACTTTAAAAGAACAAATTAAAAGACCCGCCATGGGGAGCTGAGATAATAATGTTTCTCTCCAAATTAAAGGGGGGGGGCTGTGAGTGAAGGTCTCGCATCTCATTATGCTGGATCTAAACTAGGACAGGCAAATGACGGGTGATTTCCCTCCCCTCCCCCTCCCCATTGAACCTGGGAGCTATTTAATCTGTTTTTCCTCCAATTTACTCCGTGCGTGTCTCGCCTAAATGGGCCGCATCCTTCTTCGGAACAACAGGCTGCCGTCATTACCGCTGGCAGCTTCGGCGAAAGGACGAATGGTTAGAGCCGTTAGATGGAGGAATGTGGCTTCAACCCAAAATTGCCTTCCCAGGCTGGAAAAATGAAAAGAGGTGATGGAGCAAAGAGGCGCCGTGCGCGAGTCTGTGTGCGGGATGTTGGGGGTTTTAATGAAGATTTCTAGAAGACAGCGATTAGCGGAGAGCAACAGAGGATTGCGAGGCAAATGCCTTTATTTGTATCCCGTTTTTTAATTATTTTTACAAATTAAGGTGACAAACATACACAACAGAGCTTCCTTCTGACTCTGTTTTTTTGGCTGCTTCAGACCATGATTTTGGAAGACCTGGCTTCCATCTCTGGCCAGTCTGCTACATGTCTGGATGATGCCAAGCAGCTCTGAAGCTCAAAAGAACCAGCCCCAAGAGATCATTTCAGCAATAATGGGACCCTCGCCCTTAGGACTCATAATATCCTCAACATGCAAGTAAGCAAAGGAGCAAGGAAGATTTGGGGGGGGGGATATATTCCCCCCATCCCTTTCCCTCTGCAGACAGATGGATCGTCCTGTCAGCTCAGACCACCCCACCTGAGAAAATATAATGTGATTGAAGAGCACTTCTGGAGAAGAAAAACAAAAGGAAGACAAGACTTCAGTTGTTGTGCTTCAACTTGAACACAGACTCATCTCTCCTGACACTCACGTCAGTGGCCAGAGAGATGCTCTTGAGATGTTTGTTCCTTCAGTTCCAATGGATGAGTTTTGGACAGGGCGAGGCGAGGCTGAATAGGCTAGTAAACAAGAAGAGCCACACATTTCCCCTTCAGTGAGGTTCTCTGGAGACCTCTTCGCAGCCTCCTTCCAGCTGATCTGCTGGGAACGCAAGAATTGCAGCCTCCCCTTCAAAACTCTGAATGCGGGTGATGGTCCCCCAATTTTCAACCCACCTGGGTCAACGTCACTGCCAACGAAGCTCTCTGTGGTGTGGGGCACCATTACCATTCCATTTCTGGAGCTTCACGGATCCACACCTGCTTCCGTTGGATATTTTGGCCACCGCAAACATTCACGAGCTGGAAAGACGTGAACGACTCTCTGCATCTGAGATTTAAAATGCCGGGCCCATCTGTGAGGGCCCATTTACTCCATGCTGGGGGAGCACACACAGCTGAAGCTGGGAGGGAAGCATCGGCCGTCCTTTTCTGGAGAGCTTTTTCAGACAACCACAGAGGGAATGTGACCCGTGAGATCCAGATGGGTTGATTATGCACCGGCCCGGTGATGGGACCACTCCCATTGTCCTCTGCGGGTGGAGAAACATACCTCTCTGCTTTCCAGAAAAAAAAGGGAGGGGGAGAAAAGGAGGGGCCCTTGAAAAATGTGGCCACCTGCACAGGCAGCTTCCCTCTCCCAAAAAATGTGTGGATAGATCCATAATTTATGAGAATGCTGTCCACAGGCAAATTGCCTGCAATCTGTTAAAAGGGAGAAAGTCTCGTTCTTCCCTGGCTCCATTTATTATGCAGATTGGAGGAGAGCTTTAATTTCTAATTGATTTGCCAATATATAATCCTTTTAGTTTGCTTGCTTTCTTTTCTTTTTCTTTTTCTTTTTCTTTTTTTTTTTTAAAAAGAACATCTAGATCAGGGGTCTTCAAACTTGGCCCTTTTATGACTTGTGGACTTCAATTCCCAGTGCCGGGCTGAGGAATTCTGGGAGTTGAAGTCCACAAGTCATAAAAGGGCCACGTTTGAAGACCCCTGATATAGACGTTATTATACCTGCAGGACTTGCCAATAGATCAGCCAATACCGAAAGAAAAAAAATGGCAGAAACGCTGGTGTTTTTTTTTAGGAGGATGTTTTGTAAATCAGATGGAAGCCTCAACTCCTAACTACATCTTTATTCTGGTCATTTTCAGTGGGACCTTTGGGCTGGGTTAATGCCTAGCAATTAACCTCACCTTGGGAAGATCTGCTCCATCCACTCATCAAATTCCATCTGAATCCTTGCTGGCTTTCCTAGAGCCGTGCGTGTTCTAATGGGGACCGAGTGAAAACCAGCATCCTGGTCAGGTCCAATCTAAGATCCATCAAGCCCAACATTTTACTTCCAATGAGGAGCTTTCAGAAGTCTAACAAGAAGACATTGATGAATTAGCACTCCCTGGAACTGAAATCCAGAGATAGGCTGAGGAAGCTGAAGATTAACTGTCACTCTTAACAGGTATGGCAGACCTGTCCTCCATGAAGCCGAGAAGCTCCCAAGAATGCAATTTATGCCAGTGGTGGCCGTCATACCTTCCGACAGTTCAGTGTAAGCATCACATACATCCTGCCAAGAAGCCTTTGAGCCATTATCTTACACTTCCTGCTGATCAAACACCTTAAACCTCGCAGGTTGTATACCCAACCTGTGCTATTTCAGGTATATCTTACAACTGCTCCGGGCAAAGTTTGACTCCAACATGAAACCATCTGCAAACCTTGCCTAGACCACGCTTCCTCCATTTTTAACTCAAGAGACAGCTGGTGAGGCATATGTGTCTACTCAAGCTTATGAAGTACACACCGCATGGGGCTGTCGAGGAGCTACTGATGCCCCAGAAATCCGTGTCTTAAGGCTGTCTAGGAAC
Source organism: Protobothrops mucrosquamatus (assembly GCF_001527695.2). NCBI lineage: Eukaryota > Metazoa > Chordata > Lepidosauria > Squamata > Viperidae > Protobothrops > Protobothrops mucrosquamatus. The sequence goes on along the minus strand of NW_015387190.1, from coordinate 1,268,743 downwards.
TGGAAGGGGATAGGATGTTAATTCCACACACACAGACACAGACACACAGACATACACCCTCCAAAATCCACCCACCCCCTCAAAAAACGTAATATGCACAAGCGGATAGTGTTTTAGAATCCCAGCTGGGTCTTTACAAGAAGGATAGAACACTAAATTCTGAATTTGTCTGTTCTGGTCTGGAAAGTCAGATCCTTGCTTCAACCTAGGAAATCTAGAGAAGGAGTCAAGCACCTGAAGGCAGGACAAGAAGCAACGGATGGAAACTCATCAAGGAGAGAAGCAACCTAGAACTAAGGAGGAATTTCCTGACCAAACAATTAACCAGTGGAACAACCTCCCTCCAGAAGTTGTGGGTGCTCCAACACTGGAAGCTTTTAAGAAGAGATTGGACAGCCATTTGTCTGAAATGGTACAGGGTTTCCTGCCTGAGCAGGGGTTTGGACTAGATGACTTCCAAGGTCATAAAATCCGGTACGACTCAATTAAAACCTGCCTTGCTTAGTAGTGGAAGTTTGGGTTCTAACTTGTAAGTCAGTGACTACCTCTAGTAACTTGGAGATCAAGAAATTCTCCAAAAGGTAGGCCAAACAGAATTTCCAAAGAAAATGAAATCTATGTATGGTCTCCTACTCAACGGTGACATTACGTGATCCTCCCTACTCAATTCCAAGCGACCGCTGGAAAAGCCTTGCGGGAACAAGGACTCGTTGGACAATGGATTTGCAACCCAAGAACGCAGAATAAAATAAGAACGCAGAATAAAATAACAGTCTATTCGCTCAAGATTGTCCAGCTTTGATCAGATACCAAGCCTAGGTCTCGGTGGATTTAATGCACATCACAATCAGCCGGCGTGATCTCGCTGCCTCACTCCTTTGCTTCCCAGAATAAAATCTGCTTTCTCTTCAAACTCTGCCAAGGAACGGAGCCTTTTAAAGAGAGGGCAGCAAGGTCACGAGACACCTGAAAATCTTCTAATCGCTATTTTTGCCCAAAGAAAGACCAATAAAACATCTCTCCCCCCTTCTCTCTTTCTCCCCCCCCTCTCCATCCCTCCTTGCAAGCCAACAATGTCATCTTCAGAAAACTGTTGTTATATAAAGCCGTCCCTTAGTCGCGTGGTGTTTTTATGTGTTTGTGTTTCTTTCTTTAAAGCCTTAGTTTCTCCTGCCTGGGTTTTGTTTTTCTCTATTCCTGGTGGGGCTGCCTTCTTTTTGCTCGAATGTTCCACCTGCACGATGTGTTAATGCTCTTTGATAGCTAAATACAAGCGAGGCTGCGGTTAAAAAAAACAACACACACACAACCCACTGGGGCGTAAAATCTTTATTAGAGTGTGCTAAGGTCTTGGTAAAGGATTTCTGTTTGGCTGGCTGTGAGGCACTGATAGGGCTTCTCATCCAAGATGGAAAAGATGCTGGGGGAACACAGCCTATTACATGGGGTGGCAGGACTAAGCCCTTCTCTTTTCACGCACTTGAGGAAGGAATGGAGCATGGACACAAAACACACACACACACACCCTGAGCAGCAGCTCTCTGAGGATTTTCTGGCATCTTTGCAAAGGCCACGGATGAAATCAAGAGAAGAGCAACAAAGATTATTAGGAGACTGGAGGCTAAAAACCTAGGAAGAACATTTGCAGGAATTGGGGATGTTTTGCTTTGATGACAAGAAGGACTAGGGGTGACAGGATAGCAGTGTTCCAATATTTGTGGGGCTGCTACAATAAAAGGGGGGGGGTCAACCTATTCTCCAAAGCACCTGAAGGGAGGGGACAAGAAGCAATGGATGGAAACTAATGAAGGGGAGAAGCAATCTAGAATTGGGGAGAAGTTTCCTAATGGTGAGAACAATTAAACGAGTTGCCCCCAGAAGTTGTGGGTGCTCCATCACTGGAGGTTTTCGAGAAGAGATTGACACCATTTGTCTGAAATGGTGTAGGGTCTCCTGCTTGAGCTGGGGTTGGACTAGAAGACCTCCAAGGTCCCTGCCATTATTCTGTTACTCAAGAGAGCCAAGAAAAGCAGCATTTAAGAGCGTGGATAGAAAAGCCAGGAACACAGATGCAGTTGGGTTGCAGGCAAAATAGACATGCATCCTGAAGACATGCACTGGCGGAATGCATATCACGCATCGTTTTTCAATCTCAGCCACTTGAAGAGGACTTCAACAACAGCTCCTGGCATGGAGGCCACTGCTGCAACCCCTGCCACCCCGCCTTCCCTTGGTTCAGCTTCAGAGCCAGAGTGGCACCTTCAACGTTCTAGCCGAGTGTTTCTCAACCTTGGCAACGTTAAGAAGGCGGGACTTCAAATCCCAGAATTCCCCAGACAGCGTGAAATCAAGGCCTGTTTCCCCTCTGCCTAGGACTTGTGCACTTCAAGCAAGGGATGGGCTGTGAACTGACTGTAGAGCAGGGTTTCTCAATCATGGCAACCTTAAGATGTGTGGACTTCAAATCTCAGAATGCTGGCTGGGGCATTCTGGGAGTTGAAGTCCACAAGTCTTAAAAGTTATCAAGGTTAGAATATTAGACCATACTGGGCCTTGATTGTATGTGTACATATTAAAAACTCCATAAAATTAGAGGATAACTTTGGGGAAAAAAATCTGACAATTATTCTGTTTGAACTTCAAGGAACTAAGAAAAAAGCCGAGGTCACTCATATATATATATATATATGAAAACCTGAAATTTCTAAAGGCTTAAGAGCTGCTACGAGGGAATCAACCCAGAGCACAACCGGAGAGTTTTGTTAGTTCTTAGTTCTTACTCCATTGGGATTTGGGGATTATCTTTCTATTGGGTTTTCTTTTAGATTAAACTATTCTTTAGCAGATCAGACTAATTTAAAAAGGGAAAAAAAACACTTAAGATTCCACCAGGAGGTAAAGAAATTGTTTAGCAAAATAGAAAAAGGAAACGAACAATGTAAAACAGGCACTGGGAGACCAAGCTATCAAACAAGACGATGAATGGAAGGGAATAAAAGGGTTGGAATGATGGAGCAGAATGGGAGATGGAAGGAAGGATGCTGAGAAGATCCCAAGAAGGGACTTGGACCTCCTGTTTCTCCTTCTTTTGCAGCTGGCAAAAAAAAACCCCAACACAGTCCTGGGTGGGGTCCACCCATTTTCCAAAGCACCTGAAGGCGGAGGACAAGAAGCAACGGATGGAAACTAATCAAGGAGAGGAGCAACCTGGAACAAAGGAGAAATTTCCTGACTGTGAGGACAATTAATAAGCGGAATAAGTTGCTTCCAAAAGTGGTAAATGCTCCATCACTGGAGGTTTTTAAGAAGAGACTGGACAGCCATTTGTCTGAAATGGTATAGGGTTTCCTGCTTGAGCAGGGGGCTGGACTAGAAGACCTCCAAGGTCCCTTCCAACTCTGTTATTCATGATGACCAAGTCCTGTTTGCCGCAGAGGATTAAGGCAGGCAACACACAAACACACACACATTTGCAGGGTTGACCTTTCCTACAAAAATCTGATACTGCTCATTTGACAGAAAGACATTAAGCTGCTCCGTGAATGGCATTTGCTTCCGGAGCCGAGCCGAGCCGAGCCCAAATCTTGGGGAAACCATGCAGGAAAATTGAAAACAAAATACAAAATAAAAATAAAAATAAAATAACAGGTAATTAACGAGAATGAGAACTTAATCGAGGCCCGCAATCCCTAATCAATCCCGCCACGGCTGGCCGCTTCCACCAATGAGCTCCGCGGTTATTTCTGATTGTGTGTGCAAGGGTGCGGGACGGCGGCCCCGGGAACGTGCTCAATCAAAAATGCGACGGGAAGCTGCGGTGCAGGGAGGGAGGAGAAGCAAAAACAGGCAGGACTGAAATCTCTTCAGGAAGATGCCACAGGCTCGCTCCCCCCCCCCCGACTAGAGCCAAATCACGAATTTTGCAANAGCTCCGCGGTTATTTCTGATTGTGTGTGCAAGGGTGCGGGACGGCGGCCCCGGGAACGTGCTCAATCAAAAATGCGACGGGAAGCTGCGGTGCAGGGAGGGAGGAGAAGCAAAAACAGGCAGGACTGAAATCTCTTCAGGAAGATGCCACAGGCTCGCCCCCCCCCCCCCGACTAGAGCCAAATCACGAATTTTGCAAAAAAAAAAAAGCCAACTGGCAAACAGACATGTAACCACAGATCGGAGAAAGGCTGCAACAGGGGAGACCGGAAGTGTACTGGAGGTAGGTGAGGGATTCGGCTTGATCCAATCTGGGTTTTCCTCCTGCATAATGTGAGAAACGGCCCAGAGCAACTTCCAGCTGGCTTCCAGCTGGCGAACTTTAAAAAGGAGCTATTTTTCCCCCCGTCAAAAAATCCCATTAGGTGCCTTCAGGGTATTCTTAGGTTGGCACTCAACCTATCAGCAAGAAGCACCGGGCGTTTCCTGGCAGTTGAAATCTAGGTAATAATAATAATAAAGTTGGAAGGGACCTTGGAGGTCATCTAGTCCAACCCCCTGCTCAGGCAGGAAACCCTATACCATTTCAGACAAATGGCTGTCCAGTCTCTTCTTAAAAACTTCCAGTGTTGGAGCATTCACCGCTTCTGGAGGCAGGTTGTTCCACTGGTTAATTGTTCTCACTGTAGGGAAGTTTCTCCTTAGTTCTAGGTTGCTTCTCTCCTTGATCAGTTTCCATCCATTGCTTCTCGTCCTGCCTTCAGGCGCCTTGGAGAATAGCTTGACTCCCTCTTCTTTGGGGCAGCCCCTGAGATATTGGAAGACTGCTATCATGTCCCCCCTCGTCCTTCTCTTCGTTAAACTAGACATACCCAATTCCAGCAGCCTTTCCTTATATGCTTTGGCCTCCAGTCCCCTGATCATCTTTGTTGCTCTTCTCTGTACTCTTTCTAGAGTCTCAACATCTTTTTTACATCGTGGTGACCAAAACTGGATGCAGTATTCCAAGTGTGGCCTTACTAAGGCATTATAAAGTGGTATTAATACTTCAAGTGATCTTGATTCTATCCCTCTGTGATTAGTAGGATTCTAAACGTGACTTTTAATGCTTCTGAACGCTCAAGATTAAGACCCTGTTAACAACCCAAGGACATCAAGAGTAACATCTGAATGTAGAATAACAGAGTTAGAAGAGACCTTGGAGGTCTTCTAGTCCAACCTCCTGCTCAGGCAGGAAACCCTATACCATTTCCAATAAATGGCTGTCCAGTCTCTTCTTAAAAACTTCCAGTGTTGGAGCACTCACAACTTCTGGAGGCAGGTGGTTCCACTGATGAATTGTTTTCACTGTCAGGCAGTTTCTCCTTAATTCCAGGTTGTTTCTCTCCTTGATGAGTTTCCATCCGTTGCTTCTGGTCCTGCCTTCAGGGGCTTTGGAGAATAGCTTGACTCCCTCTTCTTTGGGGCAGCCCCTTGTTCCTTCTGTCCTATAGCCCAGTGGGAAATTGCAATCTCGTCACTACCTTCCTTAAAATCCAAGGCACCATCTTTCTAATCTTCCGAAATATATTCTGGAGGCTTACGAGGATCGGGTCCATGTGCAGTTAGCACCTGACTGAAATTCAGGATCCATCCCTGAGAAACCAGCACCCTCCTTGCAGACTTTAGCCAAGACAATGTACCGGGATGAGTTTTCTATGAACATAGTAATTCCTACCGATCATTTTAAAGCAGTCACAGGGTTACAGGATCACAGATCTGGCAAGAGGACATCTGACAAAGCCCAGATCTCATGAAGGTCAATGATCTGGCCAAGCAGTGATAACTGCCTCCCAAATTCAAGTACTACAGGACCCATACCGAAAGCTGCTTTTCTGAAAGGCAACTGGACTTTCAAAAACTCAATTAAGCGCTAGGAGGAATGCTGGGAGCGTCACCAGTATCTCTGCCTGGGGATCGGATCCATCTCCTTTATCAAAGACTGATTCCCGCTTACAAAAGCCAAAGAGAATTAAAGTGCAATCTATTTTCCAAATCATTTGAAATTTGCATTAGGGGAAGAACTTTATTGATTTTATAATTAAGGTGGGGATGAAATTCACTCTTGATGATGGATTAGAACAAGGGGGGGGGGGAAATGCCCTGTCCTTAACTCTTTTAATTCCCTACCTTTTTATCATCCTAATTTAATTTAACTTCCTTCAAAGAATGAAAAGTAGATATGCAGACTGGGAATTTTGGCAGCTGAGATCTTCTGGAGAACACTGGCTGGTGAAATCTATCTATCTATCTATCTATCTATCTATCTATCTATCTATCTATCTATCTATCTATCTATCTATCTATCATCTATCTATCTATCTATCTATCTATCTATCTATCTATCATCATCTATCTATCTATCATCTATCTATCTATCATCTATCTATCTATCATCTATCTATCTATCATCTATCTATCTATCTATCTATCTATCTATCTATCTATCATCTATCTATCTATCTATCTATCTATCTATCTATCTATCTATCTATCTATCATCTATCTATCTATCTATCTATCTATCTATCTATCTATCTATCTATCTATCTATCTATCTATCTATCTATCTATCTATCTATCTATCTATCTATCTATCTCTGTTACCAATTTCATTTTGACTTGTGACGGTTTACGGTAATTAAAATATGCTTATTTTCCTGATACAAAGCTACTCTTTNATAATAATAATAATAATAATAATAATAATAATAATAAAGTTGGAAGGGACCTTGGAGGTCATCTAGTCCAACCCCCTGCTCAGGCAGGAAACCCTATACCATTTCAGACAAATGGCTGTCCAGTCTCTTCTTAAAAACTTCCAGTGTTGGAGCATTCACCACTTCTGGAGGCAGGTTGTTCCACTGGTTAATTGTTCTGACTGTCAGGAAGTTTCTCCTTAGTTCTAGGTTGCTTCTCTCCTTGATGAGTTTCCATCCGTTGCTTCTTGTCCTGCCTTCAGGCACCTTGGAGAATAGCTTGACTCCCTCTTCTTTGGGGCAGCCCCTTGTTCCTTCTGTCCTATAGCCCAGTGGGAAATTGCAATCTCGTCACCACCTTCCTTAAAATCCAAGGCACCATCTTTCTAATCTTCCGAAATATATTCTGGAGGCTTACGAGGATTGGGTCCATGTGCAGTTAGCACCTGACTGAAATTCAGGATCCATCCCTGAGAAGCCAGCACCCTCCTTGCAGACTTTAGCCAAGACAACGTACCGGGATGAGTTTTCTATGAACGTAGCAATTCCTACGGATCATTTTAAAGCAGTCACGGGGTTACAGGATCACAGATCTGGCAAGAGGACATCTGACAAAGCCCAGATCTCATGAAGGTCAATGATCTGGCCAAGCAGTGATAACTGCCTCCCAAATTCAAGTACTACAGGACCCATACCGAAAGCTGCTTTTCCGAAAGGCAACTGGACTTTCAAAAACCCAATTAAGCGCTCGGAGGAATGCTGGGAGCGTCACCAGTATCTCTGCCTGGGGATCGGATCCATCTCCTTTATCAAAGACTGATTCCCGCTTACAAAAGCCAAAGAGAATTAAAGTGCAATCTATTTTCCAAATCATTTGAAATTTGCATTAGGGAAGAACTTTATTGATTTTATAATTAAGGTGGGGATGAAATTCACTCTTGATGATGGATTAGAACAAGGGGGGGGGGAAATGCCCTGTCCTTAACTCTTTTAATTCCCTACCTTTTTATCATCCTAATTTAATTTAACTTCCTTCAAAAAATGAAAAGTAGATATGCAGACTGGGAATTTTGGCAGCTGAGATCTTAACAAATCTGGAGAACACTGGCTGGTGAAATCTATCTATCTATCTATCTATCTATCTATCTATCTATCTATCTATCTATCTATCTATCTATCTATCTATCTATCTATCATCTATCTATCTATCTATCTATCTATCTATCTATCTATCTACCTACCTACCTACCTACCTACCTACCTACCTACATCTATCTATCTATCTATCTATCTATCTATCTATCTATCTATCTATCTATCTATCTATCTATCTATCTATCTATCTATCTATCTATCTATCTCTGTTACCAATTTCATTTTGACTTGTGACGGTTTACGGTAATTAAAATATGCTTATTTTCCTGATACAAAGCTACTCTTTTAATCCACAAACCCAACCCCTGGCTCTCCTGGGCTTGACAGCTACTAAATCTTGTTTTCTGCATGCATCTAAACTTTAACAGCACAGCCACAGCAGTATGTTTTTCATTTCAGCCTCCATGGAGGTGCTTTTTTTTATAGATGTATCTTCTAGATATACTTGTCAATAGGAGATAAAACTTCATGCACAATAGATTCAGATTACTGTACTTCATGAAAGAGCCAGAATACATGAATTTGTATCACAAACACTATTTCATTTTATATTTCTAAATTCACAAACACATTAGACCTCAGTGGGTTGAACTGCTGCTCTGTTTTGATATGCACTCCCACAAACTGGATTCTTTCTACTTAGGGAACATATTAACAAATACAGATTAATAACCAGAGAACCATTAGGATACAGATTAGTCATTCAGAATACGTAGGGTGATCAACTTGCCATCATAAAACCTACAGCAGTTTAGTAACCTGCCCCTTATAGTGACAAGGTACACCAAATAATTTTTTAATAGGTAATGTTTTATTAGATTGTTAGTCATTGCTTCTAATGGAAAAGTACTGAAGCACTTCAGCATCTCAGCAGGAGAGAAGAATTGCGTTTGGCAAGGAGAGCAACATGGTAGGTAGGTAGGTAGGTAGGTAGGTAGGTGGGTGGGTGGGTAGGTAGGTAGGTAGGTAGGTAGGTAGGTAGGTAGGTAGGTAGATAGATAGATAGATAGATAGATAGATAGATGGATAGATAGGCAGACAGGCAGGTGTTTTTCAATCTTGTCAACTTTAAGATGGGTGGACTTCAACTCCCAGAATTCCCCAGGCAGCCGTGCCTATCCCAGACTCAAGTTTTTATCTTGGCTTCCTTCTCTCTGCATTCATGAACACCAACTAGCAGTAAGAAGATATGGCGAAAATTCCTTAATGGCGCAACACATGGATAGACTCAACCATACTTTCAGCTGGAAGATGGTAAGCATCCTAGACCAAGCCAAGTTCAAAACAAAAACAAAAGCACCAGAGAATTCCTGGAAGCCTGGCACTCAGACAAATTGGCCAGTCAACAGGCACATGCAGACAAACAACATCTACATACCATTCAAAAGAGACAGTTAAAACGCTGAAAGACCCCAACACCTCCTGACCAGCAATCAACACCCACATAAGCAGAGATTAACAGTAAGCAATAAACAATACCCCAATCAAGGAACTTTCAAGCGAGTAAACCACAGTCTAATCAAGGACCCATCAAGAATACTCTCACTCCCTTTATCACTGATGATGTTACCTAGTTGGGTCATGAAATGTCTGCAAGAAAACCACCCAGTTCAGAGAACACCAAGGTTCCTACAGTCATTCTCCTCCTCCTCCTCCCTTCTAGCACTGATGATGTTCCTTAGTTGGGTCATAAAATGTTTACAAGAAAACCACCCAGCTCAGAGAGCACCAAGGACCACACACACAGTTCTCCTCCTCTTCCTCCTCCCCCCCCACTCCCTTCTAGCACTGATGATGTTCCCTAGTTGGGTCATGAAATGTCTACAAGAAAACCACCAAGCTCAGAGAGTATCAAGGACCCTACACCTTTTGTCTCTCCTTCAAGGCCATTCCCTCATTCTCTACAACAGGTGCCCTCCAGATTTTTTGAAGTTCCCTTCCCTCCAGACCTAGCCGCCATGGCTTGTGGGAGTTGTAGTCACCCACCCCGCCCATAACCTGCCCTCTTGAGACGCTGCCCAGGGTTTAGTCGAGCTCCGCTTCTGTGCAACCTCAGAAGCGTAAGTGAAATCCCAAGCAGAGAAGGAAATGAGAAACGAAGGGCCAAACAATAAGCGAGCTTATTTTGTATGCCTCATCAGGAAATGCCAAATGAACTCCAGAAAGAAGAAAGAAAAATGAGCTGCTACCAACCATGGCTGTGCCTTCACAAGTGATCCCTTCAGGCCTGCACAATAAATTTGCAAGTTAATGCACATTATTAATGTGTGTCAATGTCTCACAGATGTTTTCTTGCTCTGTTAATTTTGTCCTCTTTAAATAATGCTGTTTCACACTGAAGCTCCAAGCCTCGGTTTAAGAAGCCAGGCACCGTGATCCAGATTTTTTTTTTAAAAAAAATTATATTTCAATTTTCTGTCTTCAGACTTCCCACCTTTCAAGTAGGTCCTTAAACAAATATGAATCAAACACCGGGGTAGACTCCAGCTGCTAATTTAATGGGCTCTTACCCCCCCCAAAAAAGATGCCTGTTGAGTTTATTATACTAGGAATGACTCAAGGTGGACACTGATAAAGATTTCATTGTGTTAAAGGAGTGATAGACTTGTTGTGAGAAAGGTTTCTGCCTCCCACACACAACCCTTCCTACTCTAAAAATACCTCCATTTCCTGACTGTTTGGAAAGGCTTGTTTGTCAGTGAATCACCATCGGATCAAAAATCAGGTAACCACGTTGGTTTGTGAAGACAACAAGCGAGGCTCATTGGGCAGATCCTTACTTCACAACAAGTCCCCCCTCTCTGTGTGCAAAGGTGCCAATGACAACTTCATGGAGACATCTAAACAAGTGTTCAAGGTTGGTTGCAGCATCCACATATCTTAAAGCTCTCCAGCATGCTGCGGATTCTGGGAATTGAAGTCCACACACCTTTCAAGTGGCTAAGGTTAGATAACAGGCTCTAAGGTGGGGTCCCTGGGGTTCAGTGCTAGAAGGTGTTTGCGGAGTAGAGGACGAAGAGGCGGACTGGGGAATCCTCAGAGCTCTCTGAGGTTGGTTGTTTTCTTGCAGACGTTTCATGACCCAACTAGGTAACCTTATCAGGACCAGAAGGGAGTGGAATTTATGAGTGGAAGAGAAGAAGGAGGAGGATGATTATGGGGTCCTTGGAACTTGTGGTTTTCTTGCAGACGTTTCATAACCTAACTAGGTAATCTTATCAGGACCAGAAGGGAGTGGAATTTGTGAGTGGAAGAGAAGAAGAAGGAGGAGGATTGTGGGGTCCTTGGAACTTGTGGTTTTCTTGCAGACGTTTCATGACCCAACTAGGTAATCTTATCAGGACCAGAAAGGGAGTGGAATTTATGAGTGGAAGAGAAGAAGGAGGAGGAGGATTGTGGGGTCCTTGGAACTTGTGGTTTTCTTGCAGACGTTTCATGACCTAACTAGGTAATCTTATCAGGACCAGAAGGGAGTGGAATTTGTGAGTGGAAGAGAAGAAGAAGGAGGAGGATTGTGGGGTCCTTGGAACTTGTGGTTTTCTTGCAGACGTTTCATAACCTAACTAGGTAATCTTATCAGGACCAGAAGGGAGTGGAATTTGTGAGTGGAAGAGAAGAAGAAGGAGGAGGATTATGGGGTCCTTGGAGCTTGTGGTTTTCTTGCAGACATTTCATGACCCCCACTGGGTGACCTTATCAGGATCAGAAGAGAGTGGAATTTGTGAGTGGAAGAGAAGAAGGAGGATGATTATGGGGTCCTTGGAGCTTGTGGTTTTCTTGCAGACGTTTCATGACCCAACTAGGTAAACATAATCAGTGCTAGACATTTGCCCCCACTCCCATCTAGCTCTGATGATGTTACTTAGTTTGAGTCATGAAACGTCTGCAAGGTAACAACCCAGCTCAGAGAGCACCAAACACCCTTCCTTTCAATCTTGAGCTACAAATATTCAGCCTCTAATGTGTTATTTATTGGTAAAACCATCCTGCTCCGCCCCATTTACTTTCCAAAAAGAGACTTATTTTGAGTTTTGATAGGATACAAACATTCTGCCAAATCCCAGAGCCTAATGCCACATTTTTCTTCAACAGCGGTATTTAGAAGACTGAAGTTATCCAACTCGGCTTATGGGGAAATGAAACTCTTCAAATCTCGGCTAATAAGCAGAGCCACTGTATTGATCAATGAGCTGCTTCCACGTTACAGTCACTAACATAAATAAGAGAAATATCTATAACCAACTAAGACCTTTAATGAACCAGCAACACTAATAGACTATATCTGCCAAAACCAAGGATAATTCTAATATATTACTTTGTACAAAATTGTCTGCCTCTCACACCCTGCTGAAATGTATTACGTGAGTGCTTTTGTTTTTTTAAAGAAACCGAGGCAGGGAGCCGTAGCAAAGAGTCAGATTCACATGGCTTGTGTGCCAGAAGAAGCTCAAAATAGCCCCACACATCTTTCAACGTGGATAACACACGACATCTGTCTCTACAAGAACCCTGTAGATTTTTCCTCTGGGCTTCTCCAAGGTTAAATTAACTGAGATCCCATATCCTGGTTCAAAAGATTAACACCCTTCAATTGTGTTTCAAGAACACTGTCGGTTTCCAGCACTAAAAACTAGAGATGTATCATCCATGTAAGTTCTGCCTCCCCATCTATCAATGTCACCTTGTTGGATACAGCAGTTGTGACTTCCCTGTGTCAACATGTGTAGGGTTCTGAAAATCTGGCGGTTTCCCTGGTTATTTGGACCAGATTAAGCAAGCTCTGGCTTGGATGTGGTGTTTGCAATTGTGACCAACTGTTCAACTTAAATGTCATGGGTTACTCTTTGTTGCTTTTCTGGGTATAAATGTGGTCGGATTCGGCCCTCTGGAATTTGTGGATTGTTGTTGAACTAACACAAGTTCTGCTTTCTATGATTCTGATCCAGCTTAAAGATTGCACAATCTTGACTACCTCCCTTTGGTTAGAAGGTCCTACTAACTCACTTTCTGATAAAAACCAGATGGTTGGGGGAGATGGTGTCCTCTTTCTGTGATTTAATCTTTGATTAAATCTTGTCATGGATCATTGGTATGATAAAAGGGACAGGCAAATGGTTTTTAATCAGTGTAGGACATGTTTTGGAAAGCAAAACAATGGAGGTCCAGTGTCTGTGGCTGTTTTGGTTTGGGAATCAGGCAGCGCTACTCCAGTGTTTCTAAACCTTGTCAACTTGAAGATTTGTGGACTTCATGCTGTTGGAGAATTCTGGGAGTTGAAATCCATACATCTTCAAGTTGACACGGTGGAGAAAGACTGTTCTATTCAACCCAAAAGAAAAAGGGAGAAAGGTCAAGTACTTGAAGAACATCTCATCGTTAAACCCCCCCCCCCAAGGCGACACATACCTAAGGTGTTTGTTAGTAACAGTTGAGTAAGTCCACCAAGAACCTACTTGTTGATGTTTACACTTGTCCATCTTCTCAGATATGTTATGCCTATATGGGTAGGGGAGCAGGAAATAAAATAAATAACTTGCCTTGAAGATCAAGCAGTCTTCTTTGTGCTCGGCATAAACAGAGGTGAGACGGTATTGATTCTCAATCGTAATATCAATATGGTAGCCGGTCAGTTTATAACACACTTTGCGAAATTCTTGAATCTTCGTTCCAAAGATCTCCCTTAAGCGCTGGTTTTTCAACTCCGCACTTTCCAGTTGCTTCTTTAATTCTGGAACAAAGCAGAAATTACAGTTTTGGGGTTTTTTTTTTAAAGTTCCCACAGAATGTATACGTCAGGGGTCTTCAAACTTGGCCCTTTGATGACTTGTGGACTTCAACTCCCAGAATTCCTCAGCCAGCATGCTGACCAAATAAATATTCTATTGTTCTGTTCTATTCTGGGTTCTATTCTAGTCTATTCTACGTTCTGTGTTCTATTCTGTTCTAAGTTCTGAGTTCTGAGTTCTATTCTATTCTATTCTATTCTATTCTATTCTATTCTATTCTATTCTATTCTATTCTATTCTGTGTTCTATTTTGTGTTCTATTTTTCATTTTGCAGGGGGGGGGAATCTCTCCAAGCTACACAAAACAGCAAACTCCATAGCCGAATGCCATCCCTCTCTCTCTCTGGCAGATTTTTGGCCAAGAAAAGGCAGCGGAGTTGGCTGCCACTCAGACAGTATTTTATCGTTAGGAAAGTTTGCTGCCAGTCGAGTGAATCCTTCAGGGGGATACACAACAATTACCATGAATCCTTCACCCAAGGTGCTTTCTGAGTAATTAAGCCACAATTTATCCCCCCATTAATTACCGAGAAGAGCTTTAGTTAAACACAAGTCAGAGATGCCACCTAAGTCAGCTTGTTTGATCAACACAGCAGCCCAGAAGGCTTTGGTTCCCATAATAAAGGGAGACACTTGGTCTCCGGAGGCTGTGATGTCTTTCTCCCGTCCCCTCTGTGGCCACATGACCGTTCGGCCACCGGGCTGTGGGAGAGGAGGACAGAGGTGGCTCCAGCTGAACATCTGCAGTCATTCAAGGGGTGCCCTGCACTTTCTAATTGAGTTTTTATACGTCATGCTTATTAAAGGTGCTGCTGATGGTTAGCACAACGACTACACTTCCATCTATGTGACATGGCACTCAGCAATTTCAAGAGACGGGGTCTCGGCACCGCGGACCTAACATTTGAATTCAGAGGTTGCCACAGTGAAAGGGGAGAGAAAACACACCGGGATATCGGTTACACACATGAGCCACCTGCACCCCAAAAGGTTGGGCTTTGCTCTTGCGGAGAGACCTTGTTCTCTTTGGGTTTCTAGGGGTGCTGTTTTCCCATCAGTGCTCCCCCAGCCCCAACCTTGCTCTTGAAGATGATCTGACAGCCTTGTGCAAAAGTCTGGCTGTAGAATGAGCTGGGGAACAGCACCCAGATCTTAGCAGTCAAAAGGCATCTGGGTAGAGGCCCGTACTGTCACCTGGGTATAACTCAGGTTCCTACTGTCTGGTGTGCAGTGGATGCTTAGTGTGGTGGAAGAAAGCATGTTTTACGTAAGGTGCAAGAGAAGACGGGAGGGAGGGAGGGAGGTTGGGAGGGAGGAAGGAAGGAAGGAAGGAAGGAAGGAGGGAAAGAAGGAAAGAAGGAAGGAAGGAAGGAAGGAAGGAAGGAAGGAAGGAAGGAAGGAAGGAAGGAAGGAAGGAAGGAAGGAATCTAGCTATATGTATTCAAAGATCTAGAGGTCAGGAAAGGAGCACAGTGCATACCACCTGGTGCTCCAGGAAAAGGGATACAGAAAGCTGCGGAAATGAAACCTAATAATATGCAATTAAAGCTTGCCCTTTCCTCCACTGAGGTCTTTAGTTGCAGAAGCCACCCTAAGCATTGGGAGATGTTCCCACTGCTGTGGGTAAAGCAGTTTGAAAAACTGGAGGAGCTTTGGCTTAAGCACTCTTAACCAACCCATTTCATCTCCACTGTGCTGATGAAGAAACATCCATGGACAATTTCCTTCTCGCTATCACCTGGAACATCCCAGTTCCTCTTTCCCCTCAGGATGTACCTTATGGGTATTCCCAGAGCTGTCCTGCTGCTGGATAACCTTCTCCCAACTAAAGACAGGCATACAGTCACAGGCTGCTCTGCCAGAAGCATCATGGCTCAAGACCCAAAGCTTACGCCTTCTTCCTGGGCCTACCACGGTCTCCTTGAGGCCACTTCCTGGCACGCTCCACCCCTTGATTAAAAACCTTCCATGGCCATAATCAGCTATGGAAATCAGAAGGTTGATTAACCGCTCTGACCTCAATATCTTTCCCCATGTTGCATTCACGTAGCCCCTCTTTAGCTAAAACGAAGCCGCCGTGGATGAAAAACCAGAAGCTCCTCCTAACAGAGAAAAGATCTACAATCCATTGTCTGCACTTTTTGGTGCCAAGCGGTATTTAATCATAGACAAAAGCTGCCCGGGTATTAGTACATTCCAGACACCCAACCGAGCATTTGTTTTCGGAATACAATGCAAGTTCTCTGGTCCAAATTCTCAAAGCCGAAGTATCAGGTGTTGGCTTGACTCAGCTGGTGGGAATAGCTGGGAGAAGAATGGGAGGAGGGATTCAGTAGCACGTCCTTAAGAATTAAGCTGCCCTCCCATTTTTTTCAGCATTGTTTAGACGTTTGGATGGATTTTTAATCACCAGCCTTGGAGATAAATTAGCATGAGCCAGAAAGAGATTGAGAGAATGAGCCATTAATGACATCTGCTTCCCATCACCCTCCGTTTCAGTTGCCCTTCTTCTTTTCCTGACATGGATAACCAGGCTGAACAGGGGAAATGCTGGCTTGAGGGGACCAGCCGCCTTTCACAGAACCCTCGTCTGAAGATCAATGCGAATTCGGATAGCATTTTGGAAGTCCTTGAAAAGTTGACGTTCCTCAAGCACAGAGTCTAGGGTTGAGGTGAGCCTCTCTCTGCAAGGTATTTCAGAGAAATATAAAACATTCTGAGCTGCCACTTATATTAGACACTTATAACACACATTGGCTGGTTTGAAGACAAACATTCGAAAGTTCTACTTGGGAAAGAGTTTAGTTATAACCACTACTTGGCATTTTGAGGAACCACCGATATAGAATAATAAGCTTGGAAGGGACCTTAGAGGTCTTCTAGTCCAATTCCTCAAGCAGGAGACCCTATACCATTCAGGACAAATGACTGTCCAGTCTCTTCTTGAAAACCTCCAGTGATGGAACATCCACAACTTCTGGAGGAAAGCCATTCCACTGGTTGATTGTCCTCACTGTTAGGAAGTTTCTCCTTAGTTCTAGGTTGCTTCTCTCTTTGATATTTCTTGTCCTGCCTTCAGGAGCTTTGAAGAAAAGGTTGATCCCTTCTTCTGTGACAACCCCTCAAATATTGAAATACTGTCACCTTCTTTTTGTTGGACTAGACATACCCAGTTCCCTCAATCGTTCATTGTATGGTTTAGCCATACAATAGAACTGAGTCATCTGGTTCTTTGTCTATGAAGATGGCGAGATCTCACCCAGCTTTTTCTCATCCTATCATGACGGCTTGTTACTCCATGATTCTGTCGTCCCTTCACACAAAGCAACCCATCTGTTTTAGGAAAGAATCTCTGGGACAGACTTGGCTTCTCTGCTTTTCGACGGATGCTCTCGGGAGAAATAAAAACCCAGAGCTTGTTTTTCTGTACCAGACAGAATACCTAGAAGGCCTAACCTCGCTTTCTGGAACGGCAAAGGCAGCATTTCAAATGTTTCCGTGGGTGGCTGATTACCAGTCTTTGTCAGCATTGAAGGAGATTTGAAAAGCAAGATGACGTTAGCAAAAGGGCTGCCATCGCCCATCACCAGCAACCTCCCAAAGTCTTGCCAGCTTTTATTCCAAATCAGGAAACCTCCTTTAAGGGGTCAGTTTACTGACTTCAAGGATGCTGGGGGGCCACGATGGAGGGGGGCATTGTGACCTGAAGCTTTTGTGAGTCTCTTACTGCTCACGCAGGAATGCGACAGTCCTCTCGCCAGCTCATTGCTTAACCAAATGCAGTTAACGAAAAGCAAAGACCTCATTTAAGGAGGATGGGTTTTACATTTCAGGAACAATTTGGGCATCTTTTAAACAATCTAACCAGCTTTGGAATGAAATCGGAGAGCTCCCGAAACATGGTTAAACCAATCCAGTCCATGCTGTGCTTTGTGTATCCAAATTTTAGCTACGGGAGAAGTAGAGGAACAGGATAAGGGAGGCATTTCAAAGAGGGTGGTGGGGGTAGTAGAGTAGAGGAGGAGAAAAAGGGTGTCAAAAGGAGTATTGGAGTAGCAGTGTGGGTGGGGTCAATCACAGCCACCATCTTGACTTTTTGACTCCCCCCCATCTATCATGGAGGGAAGACGAGATGATTGTGCCTCTTCTGATCCTTCACTCAGATCTTCTAAGAAGATCCATCACATGTGGTCAAGAGCTATCGACACGTCATCAAAAGTTCAAGTTCAGAGTTTATTAATATGGGCTTGTGGTTGATCTGTTGGCTAGGAAAGCTGATCAGCCATCCAAAGAGCAGAGATCTGAACTACAAGGATGTAATTCTATCCTCCTTGCTCTGAGCTGAAAAAAGGAACTTCCATGGGTCAAAATGAGGAGCAGAGAATGGCTGGAATCGTTCAGGACGGATGAAAGTTGAGGCTTTCGGGGCCACCACAGGCTCACCAGATCTTCTGATCAGTGAAGTGATGAATCAGTGCTGACCTCCTGGTCTGTTTTGGGAGTCAGGATGGGAACAAACTCTTTGTTCCTGATTTTGGACAGAAAGGCTGTGAAGAAAGAGTAAGAAAGGCTTCCTAGCAGCAGGAAAATGTAGACCTGGACTTTGATTCTCTGAGGGCCTCTAGAAGAAGACATGAACCACAAGCATGAAGATATCATAGGAACTGGACTGGTATTCCAGCCAAGATACCAGATTTTTTCTCCCCCCTGTTGGGTAGTTGATGTGCTTCTAAAAGTCCCTCTTCCTTTTCTCCAAAGTTCTGTTCTCCTCCAAAACTAGATTTCACAAAAAAGTGTGGGATCCTAGTGCCAGGATCTCATCTTGGATCTGATCTGGTGTTTTTAGGCAAGCTAAGCTGGATTGGAAAGGCCTTGAGGCAAAATGGACTTAGCATGAATGGAAAGAGATGGTCCTATTTTCTGGGACATCAAAGTCCCCATCCCGTTTTAACTTTCCGTTCTGAAATACCCATCCTTCAAAAACTGTTCACTCCTAGCATCCACCCCCGCACACTTACATGAACCAGAGTGAATAATTCACGCTATTTTGGAAAAAACAAACAAACACGGGGCAAGCTTTTTCTGTCTTCTAATGAAAATGTCACTGCGTTCCAAACAGAATTTTAACTAGCAAACCCTACAGTGAAATAAGCTTCCATCTCAATCAGTAATCAGGCTGTTGATCTCCAGAAAATCAGAAATTGGGCCAAACAATGATCTAGTCTGGAGGTCACCACAAAACAACCTGTCTCCAGATATTCTGGTCCAGACGCCAAGCTTCTTAAACTGCCCTGAAGTTTCATACCTCAAAACAACAACAAGAAAAAAGCTTCAGAGGAATTGGATCAGAATCCTAGCCCATGGGAATCTTCTATTTTAAACACCAATCCCGACTTTAACATACAGTTGTATGCAAAGTTAGACACCCCTGGTCAAATTGCAGATTTCAATGAATCTCTAAGTAAATAGAAGCTGACATTCCTGCTACAGAAACATGACATCTTTCTGCAAATCTGAATGCATACTATTTATATGCAGCTGTTTACAGATTCCAAATAATAAAACACTGAAATATGGCAGGTGCAGAAATTCGAACACTTTTCTAGGATCAGTGTTTTGTAAGGCTCCGTCTGGCAGCAGAATCCGTTTCCACTTATTTCAGAGTCTTTTGAGTCATTCTTTGGAATATTTTTCTCTCTTCTTTCCTTGCAGGAGTCTTCTTGTTCAAAAAAACCCCTCCCTTAAAATAACACTGGATCTTTCAGCAAGAGAAAAATCTAAAAGGTATCTCCATGTATAACTTGAAGGACTGACAAGATAGGAAAAGAAAAGTTTTGGAAATGGACTTCAAAGTCCCCCCCCCAACTATTATTAAAAATCTGAGAGTAGATTTCAAACCTACAGCATAGGCGAGCATACCTTCAAACTTTTTCTCAGCTAAAAGATTTCTGCAAGAGAGATGGGGGAAAAAATGAGAAAAGAAACAGAATGGAAGACTCTGAGCAGGCTACAGGAACTATTCAGAAGCCTCTGTCAAAGGAGGTGTTGCAAAACTCTGAATGTGAGAATCCAAATTTCATTGTTTTTTTCTTATTTGGGGTCTGGAAACAACTACACATAAGTAACTACAGTGGTTCCTTGGTGCTCATTGTTAACTGTTTCCAGGAGGTATGATGAGGACCAAAAACAATGAGGACCAAACAAACGATGAGGACCGGGACAACATTTTCATGTCAAGATGTGTGGAGTACTAAATTCGATGAGTTTTAAAGCAGTTGAGTACCAAGGTACCACTGTATACATTCAAGTGTGTAAAAAGAATTTCTTCTGTGCAGAAGTTATGTCCCCTTCTATTTACTTAACATTATTGTTAACAGATCTAAGGTCCAGTTAGTTCAATATAATATTGGATTCCAAAACTTTTGACAAAATGAGCAAACTCTGTGTGCCTCAAAGTACTGGTAGACTAGCTGATCAGTCATCTCTTAGAAAGAGTTCTGATTGATGGACTGATTATGTGCCATCAAGTTGATTCTTAGCGACCACATAAAATAGATCTTCTCCAACCTGGTCCTTTAGGTCTTCCAATGGTAGATCCATTGCCACTGTAATTGAGTCTATGCACCTTGAGGTTACTTGTCCTCTTCTTCTCTTTCCTTCCACCTGTATCAGTGTCAAAGCCTTCTCTAGAGAGTTAGTCCTTCACACACATGAAAAGAATTACCAAGGTGCTACTGTCATATTCCTATAGCTACATTATCATTACAAGCTACTATAATGAAAGCCTTTAGGGTTTGGCCCATTTCTCCACCAGGTTTGGTCTTCCTACCCCATTCCAGCATACCGCGCTTGTAACATTACATCTGTCTATTCTATTCTTCTTGGATATTGGCATTGTGTTCTGCTCACTTAAGTTGTTGGCAGCTCCTCTAAGAATCAAACAGATTTTTGCAATCCTGGGTGAAGGACATAAAACAAAATGGGATGATATTAAATAAGGCAAGGACATGTAGGAGAGGCACAGAAAGAGCTTTCAGATCTGCACATGTTTATGATCTCCACTCTGTAGAGAGATAAAATCTGCTTGTTTCATTTGCCAGGGTTTTTTCAGAAGATTGGCAGAATGAGCTGAAAAGAGAGTTTATGTCGTAGGATATTTTAAGAGCTCCCTCAGAAAAAGCCTGGAAGAAAAAAAAGGCCTCCATTAGGTGACACTGCAACTGCGAGTTTAACTTTACCAAAAGCAAAGCAGAAAACATTCTGAAATTATCTCAACTGTTGGCATCTTTAAAGCCCCAAGGCCGTTTCCAAGATATGGTTCTATCGTAGATACTTTCTCAGGCATTTAATATCCACTGTGATTTCCCCCCCCCCCTCAAAAAAAACCCTCCTTCAATAATAGGCCTCTTTAGTCTTAGAACAAATCTTCCACTCTTTTACCTAAAATCCTTTTTCCTCTCCATCCACTGAAAAGCTAAAAGGGAATCAAAATATCTCCATTTTGTAAATAGTTATGTGCATTGATACCCTTAACAATGAGAGATGCTATTATTGCTCAATGCTTTAACTTCTGTGACAGTGAGATGCAGCCTATGTCTGTGGCTGGTACCAGAGTAAAAATAACTTGAATATTAAAATTATTTTTCCTTTCTTCTTCCTCCCCCAACCCCCCCCCCCAAGACATTGACTTCAGGGTGTCTGCCATCTTGCATAACAAAGATTTCTTCAAAGGCACCAAAGCCTAAAGACTCCTTAAAAACTTTCAGTTGGTGTTCTCAAAATACTCCCTTTACAAAAAGGGTTTTCTTTCATTGGGCGTTCACAAAACTTTTGGAGTCAAAATAGGTATCTGCCCATATCTGGAATTCTACTTTCTTGGTCAAGATGATCAGCCATTTCAGATAGACCAAAAAGAAAACACATCCAGATTCTACTTTCTTGGAAGGTACATTAATAGAATCTTGAAAGTCTGAAAGTACAAATGTCCCACTGTCTTTTTTTCAGGCTGATAAGTTAGGAGTTCTTTTCTGAGTCTCTTTCTCTGCCCGTTATACAGCTGTGGGCTCTGTGCTCTCTTATCTAATCGTTTCCCTAGACAGCATCTCTTCCTCCATGTTCAATTTTAAATTTTACCGACAAAGAATTAAAGGGAGATTAGAATTAAAGGAAGACGTCTTTGTCGGTAAAATTTATAATTGAACGCAGAAATAGTTGGTTGCAGAAGCGACGGCCTGTGAAGGCTCCTGGATTGGGGTTGAAAGGCGAAAGCGGAATGCAGCATGCTCCGTGCCATAATTGGGTAGACCAGGTTGCCCTGATAGATAGACAGGTCTCACTGGAAAACATCCTTCCTCCATCTTTCCCAGGTACCATTACAAGAGATGTCAATTAAAGGCACCAAGAGTTGGTGAAATCTATTAATTGAAACCATGGATGCTACATTTCTTTGATGCAAGCTTCCATCTCCCATCGCTCACCATAGGCAGGATGGACCCAACCCACCACCATCATTTCCCTCCTCTCCCCTGTCACCACCAGCTTTCTTGAAAGGTCAGCCTGGCCTTCTATATTTGCATAATATAGTGCGAGGTGTCACAACTGCAGATGTGTAGAGGAAAACAAACACTGCTTTCCTGCGTCAGCAGGACGAAGGAGCTCTGCGGAAGGCAATGTTCCTTAATCTTGGGGTCAACTCTCCTGAGAAACTCTCGGAGAAACCAGCTGGCATTCTCTGATCCTAGTTTTAACTCCTTTGCTTCCTCGTCATCATTTCCAAGTTAAGCACACATGTAATTGTCAGCCATTCACGTCTGCCTCAAAAGTCCGTTTCTTCCTTTGGCCCTTCAGCTGGAACTGAAGGAGTTTGCTTTCCATACTCAACGGCTCCTTTGGGTGTACTTTTGGAGAGCCCTCTGACCTCCTCACTGAAGTCCCAGATCTGGGGGTATCTGCTCCGTCTTTATTGGAATATTTGTCATGTTCCACTTCTCTTCCTGGAGCCCGCTTTATGAAAACCATTTTTTAAAGGCAATACTGCTTAGGCAGAACAAAGCCGACAGATCAGCGAGGAGGCAGAACTACGAAGCCAAGCAACAAGAATAGGGGGGGGGGACTTTAGAAAGAACCAAAGTGAAGGAAAAGTCACACTGCCTTTTCTTTTGTGACGGACAAGGAGGTGGGAAAGAGTTATCTTCTTGTAGCTCCGTTTTCAGCCAGGTCTCTCTGCCTTCAGTCCTTTCAAAGAGTTGTTGTCTTGGTGCAGTGGTTAGAATGCAGTGTTGCAGGCTAATTCTGCCGACTGCCAGCAGTTTGATTCTCACCAGCTCAAGGTTGACTCAGCCTTCCAAGGACCCAGATCGTTGAGCGCAACATGCTGACTCTGTACACCGCTTAAAGAGGGCTGTAAAGCACTGTGAAGTGGTATATAAGTCTACGTGCTATTGCTAGTGCTTCTCCTTCTTACATGATCATACAAACAAGGGAATGCACCCATATTGACTGCAAAGCCTGGGGTAGCCTCCCAAACAGACCAGAGATAGGAAACACAACAGATGAGCTAATTCTACTGTATCGTAAGGCTACTTTAACAGAACCTTGCAAATCAGAAAGTACCAAAATCTTGCCATCTTGTTTTACCAAAATCTTGCCATCTTGTTTCTTTCTCCACCCGTTATGCAGCTCTGGGTAACGTCCTCTCTTATCTGCTGCGGTAGGCAGCCTCTCTTCCCTGTCTCCCACGGCCATTCTCACATTCCATGACAGCCTGGGAACGATCCTGTCACCCCTCTTCCCAACTGAGACGCTGCCGCTGGGCAACCTCACTTAGGCATCTGGAAAAGGCAGGTTGCAGAGCACCCCAGCACCACCACCAGCCCCCTCCCACGTGTAAGCTCATTTGCAGCCCGTAAATTATTCATCACACGCACGCTTTAAAAAAAAAAAAACTATTTCACTTTTAAATTTTTAAATATTTAATAATTGGGCATTAATTATTAATGGCATTTTATTAGAAAACGTTGGCAAAGTTGAGCAGGAAAGATCTAATTGTGAAGTTTATCATGGGAAACGGACTTGCTGGTCTCGGATGCTTTGGAGTTTATTAAGAGGAGGAGAAAAGCAAGTTAAAATCTCCCCACGCCCAGAGATATTCTGAAGAAGGTCCCGGCAAGATCAGTTTCAGTGCCCTAATAAGAATTGTGCCCTTCACAGATGAAAACCAAGCCTTGTCTCGTCTTCATAGGGCGATGACAGTTATTAAATTGGAATAAAGATGTTACTGGCAACCAAGTGACAGTTTTCAACTTGTGTCTTGGACAATGTTTCAACCTGATGTCCATACATCTTGAAGTGGCCAAGATTCACAGCTTCTGGAGGCAGGTTGTCCCACTGATTAATTGTCCTCACTGTCGGGAAATTTCTCCTTAGTTCTAGGTTGCTTCTCTCCGTTGCTTCTTGTCCTGCCTTCAGGCGCAGTGGGGAATAGCTTGACTCCCTCTTCTTTGGGGCAGCCCCTGAGATATTGGAAGACTGCTATCATGTCACCCCTCGTCCTTCTCTTCATTAAACTAGACATACCCAATTGAGAAACAATGTCTGGGAATTCTGGGAGTTGAAATCCACCCTTCTCCAACTTCCCAAGGTTAAGAAACACAGAATTTGTAAGCAGGGATCCATATCGAATTAGTTTTGTATCTTACATTTCTGCACAGAAGCTTACATTGTAATAAATTTGTGAGGATTTTTTTCTCTCTTTTTGATAATGGTTAAACGAATGAAAAACAAAATCCACTCTGCTTATAGATGTTTGGAATCCAAATTATCACACTGACCAGGATCCTAAGCATCTGAAGCTATGGATTATGTTAATAAAGGTTAACTGGACTACACCGTGATTTTCAAAGAGACGGGTTTACAAGCATATTGTGACTTAAGTCTATGTGTGAGTCTCACCTTAATCTCACTGTTTGTTGTTTAAGGAATTTAAATAAGTGAAATAAGTTATTTTGGAACTTAAACGCCAACACATTCAGCCAAAGGAGGTGGATTTTGAGCTGATGTATTACACAAAACAAGCCATAAGGTCCACAAATTGTGAGCAGAAGATTGTTGGTTTATAATCACATCTCCTCCCAAACACACACACACTACATTGTTTTGTTTGTTAGCAAAACCCTTGGGCATAGTAAGTGGAATGCATTTAATAATGTGCATTTAATGCAATTGTACATTTTATTGCCACCGGTGTGTTTACAAAGGCTTTTGGGGTTTTCCTATGTTATCGTCACAGACATATTTTGTGTGTGTGTGTGTGGGGGGGAGAACAAAAACGGAAGAGAGGAAATTCAGGGAACTGCTTTATGTAGACACATTTTATCCCTGGTTTCTTAGCTATCAATAGGAAAAGCAATTGCTAGGAGACAGAGCTAGAAATTCAGATAAACCCTCAAAGACGTGGCTTCAGAAATGTAAGCAAAATAGCCATTCATCTCCAACAATTTCTTTTTAAAAGAAAAATTCCACTCATATTAAAAGAAAATACAGCAAACAATGGGAGAATGGTAAGTTGGGAGTTTTCTGTGGTGACTCACTGTTGATATACAGTGAACGTGCCTCTTAAATTAACTCTGAAACACATGCAAGACAAGCGGTTTAGAAATTGCATTTGGTAACGGAAGACCTTGGGGGTGTGAGGAAAGGTCTTCGTTTAGAAAACTGAAGAGCACCAGACCATTCAGAAGCAAGCTAGTTGACTCCAATGGGGTTCCGATTAAATGTGGAATGTAGCACTCACTAATCAAATGAGGTCTGTCTGTAATTGAGTTTGTCAGCCCACAAGAATTAACCCCAGCATTCCTCAAGGTGTGAGTTTAAAGAGAAAACGGGTGAAGAAAATGACTTCTAAAGAAACTTGACTACCTCTCTCTAAAGTCTCAATTTTCCTCAAAGTTGTCTGGAGGCTACAGACTCAACGTTGGAAACTCTGTCCATGCATTTGCTCAGAAGACGTGGAGACAAAAGTAGGTCATTTCCACCAGCATTGGCCCCAAAGTCTTCTTCCCACCATGAGAGCTTGGTCCAAGGCTGATGAGCTAGAAGCTCTAAAGATCAATCAATCAAAGTAGAACTGGAAAGGATCTTGGAGGTCTTCTAGTCTAACCACCTGCTCAAGCAGGAGACCCTGTATCATTCCAGACAAGTGGCTGTCCAGTTTCTTCTTAAAAACCTCCAGCGATGAAGCACCCACAACGTCTGAAGACCAGCTGTTCCACTGGTTAATTGTCCTCACAGTTAGGAAGTTTCTCCTTAGTTCCAGGTTGCTTCTCTCCTTGATTAATTTCCACTCATTGTTTCTTGTCTTGCCTTCTGGTGCTTTGGAAAATAAGTTGACCCCCCTCTTTGATGAACTTGTGCCCAATAACTACATCAGATCCATCCAGTTTCACAGCTCCAAACACAGAAAGATCCACCTCTTCTACTTGGTGGAGAACATGTGAAGACAAACGCTTGGACAAGGCAAGAAGCTCCACTGGTGCAGAAGAAATTGCGTGCTTTGCACAAAAGATGACATGCCAGACCCGAAATTATATGCAAATGAGAAGATTCACTCCTTAAATCTAACAGCAGAGGCAAGGCTGGCTTTCAAGAGACGCATTAGATAATTTCTGTGCCGACTTTCAAGCAAGAGACATTTCCATGTTATTAACTTCTCTTTCCAGCAAACTGTTTGTCACCTTTCATAAACACGATCTGAAAAAGTACAATTATCCACCAAGGAGATTACCATTTGGTGAAACCCCAGGATCCAGGCTGGGGAGGAAAGAGAGGTGGTATTGATGAGACTTCCTTGCCCTCCCCAACTCATGTGGGGAAAATAGACAAATTAAGCCACCAGCCAACCACCACCTACAGATAACTATAGAAAAATAAAATCCTTGAATCAACTTTCTTGTGGGCAGATCGTGGGATGAGAAGATGAATTGCGTTTCAGGCTGGGAATTTCGAAAAGTATCCTTTAATAGCTACCATGCGGAGTCTGGTTTAATTTACGACTCTGATAGCAAGCTTTGGCTTTTTTAATTGATAGATCAATCAAGTAAGGCATTGGATGATCTAGCGGTTGGACACACGGAGCCGTGACACACTTAGAAGCAATCTTGTTTTACTGGGGAAGCTGTTTTCAGTTGAGTTTGTACTTAGAAATGGAGGAAACTAAGCTAAACCTCAAATAAAGTTATATTTCCGTCTAGTATATGCTTCCTTTCTTGTCTAGCATATTGTGGTCCATCTCTTACCATGGATATTATTCAGCTAATAACTGTATTTTGGATAACAGGAATATTAATTTAAGCTGAATGAATTGCCACAAGGATTAATCCTATCTATCTATCTATCTATCTATCTATCTATCTATCTATCTATCTATCTATCTATCTATCTATCTATCTATCTATCTATCTATCTATCTATCTATCTATCTATCTATCTATCTATCT
The DNA here is from genome assembly GCF_001527695.2 of Protobothrops mucrosquamatus. Classification (NCBI taxonomy): domain Eukaryota; kingdom Metazoa; phylum Chordata; class Lepidosauria; order Squamata; family Viperidae; genus Protobothrops; species Protobothrops mucrosquamatus. Next base: position 1,241,644 of record NW_015387190.1, on the reverse strand, counting down.
ATCTAGAATTTATTACCCAACGCTGATCTTGCCCTAAAAGTAGATGTTGGGGTGCCAGTACTCAAGGAAGGTTGAAAGATCCCAAACCTCCTCCCAAAAGGTTTTTGATGCAAAGTAAGGAAAGAAAATGGTAGGAAATGAGTAGGCTGAGCTGGAAGGCGGAGTTAAATGTGCCATCAGTTTGGAATAATTGCGCAGCCACAAGAGACCCAAGTCCAGTCCTCCATGAATTCCGTTGACTCTTATCTAGCTCCAATTTTGTGCTGGCTGTTAGTTAACCAAATTCTCATGTATAGGTAGCAATAATAAAGTCTTCTGTGCTTTGAACTCAGAAAGTGTTCCTGGTTCTTTGCACCTGACAAAAATGCCTCACACAAGCAAGTCACCAAAAAGATCTATTTGGAAAAGGTGTCCTGTAAAAATATCAGTGGATTGAATGAGATTCCCCAAACGACATGTCTGATCCTTAAGGAAGAAGATAGTCATGGCACTCACTCCTGTGCACAGCTAGAGGAATTCACAGCCTCTCCAGCCTTTAAGGATGGAGCTTTTGGTGTCTGATGTATCATCCATCCCAAAGCTGGGTTCAATGTTGCATGAACTCTGTATAAATTAAATTAAGGCCATTTTTGCCTTGTTGGTATTGGAACCCGGATCTCCAAAACAATTCATTCAGCAGCTTTGTGGAGATGTTGGCAATGTGGATGAAGGGGAGGAACAAAGAACTTTCTTCACCTCTTCAACTTGAATTTCTCCTGCTGCTCGTGAGGTCAGATGTTACAAAGGAAAGGATCCAGGGAATCCTTTTAATTTTCCCTTGCAAACCAAAACAGGCGCCCGAATTCTGCTTTTGCCTCCTCCTTTCTATCTCCTGTTCCTCCTGTGCCATGAATCATTATTAATAATATTTGTCAGTCTTCTCAGGAGCGCTTTCGAGGTTGAACTGAAGCAGAACAATGGTTTACATCAAGCAATGAGCAAATGGCCTGGTGGGCACAATGAGACCGTGTCAAATACCACGAAAGCCACGGGGCAAGGAAGGAGTCCCCTCAGGCCCACGCACTGGAATTGACTAGCCATGCGTGGTCAAGATGGAAGATGACAATTGCCCAAGAAACTGGAGTGGGGAGAAGGAAGCCAATCTAGTTAGGCTTTTCACAGGTGAAAGACGTGGTCCTTGCTTTACCCCATGCCACGAGGGAAAAAATGTAGTTTTCTTTTAAGCACGGAAAGATCAAGGAACAAACTTCGAGAGGAGAGTGGGCTGGCAGAAGGCATGTACTGTATTTTATTGAATCAACAGCTCTGAAAAGTTGATTCTCTTCAAACACATCTTTCAGCAAATGCAACATGAACAGATTTGTTAACTGCCCAGAATGGCTTGCTCTGTTCTTTGAACAACAAAGAGACAGCCAAGATTGTGAAGAGAGCTGCAGTTCTTCAGAGAGCTTAAAGATGGATGAATGAGAAGAGGTAGAAAACTCCAAATGCTTCAACCTTGTGACCGTGGATTGAATAAAGTTGATAGCCTTGGTCATTGTGGATTGAAAGACCACAAACTGAAGACTGAAGACCACAAACTAAAGTTTGAAGACCACAGACTAATCCTTAGTCTGTGGTCTTCAATCTAAGGATTGAAGACCACAAACTAAAGATTGAAGACTACAAACTGAAGACTGAAGAGAACAAACTAAAGTTTGAAGACCACAAGCCAAAATTTGAAGACCACAGACTGAAGACCACAAAATGAAGACCACAGACTGAAAACTGAAGTCCATAAAGTGAAGACCGCGTCTGATGAACATTTGGAAAAAAGGACACTTTCAATAGAATGAGTTGCCTCCAGAAGAATATCTATCGCCCATGTATCTTCCAAACCAACAGAAATGAAGGTTGGAAAGGGAAGACAACAAGGTATCACATTTTAAGAAGCACCTAGTTCCAATGTGAAGGCTATGAAACAATATTTCAACTCTTTCTGGAATTTTAAAACCATCTTGAAGCAGTTTTCTAGATATTTCACAGCAAGAGAAGATAAAAAAAACCCCGTATGTCTTCTCTCAGCTGTGACGCCATTAAAAAACTTGATTAATTGAAAGAATATGGATTGTGAGATCCTCCGACAGCCTTGGCTAAATCGTGAATTGCTAAATAGGACTAATTGATTGATTACATGCCATCAAGTCCTTGTGACTTTTAGCGACCACATGGACAGCTTCTCTCCACAACGATCAGCCCCTAACCTGTTGTTCAGCTCTTCCAACAATCCACCCCTCCCTATCACAACTGTGTCTATCCATCTTGCTGTTGTTTGTCCTTCTCTTTTGAAGTAGGAACACACTTTGTAATTATCTAGAGGTTTATTACACACATCCACACATCACATCCCCTTGGGATAAAGGATGGAAACTCCTGGTAGTCATGTCACATTTAGCAAGTGAAAGATATATTTGTGTAAGGCTGTAGGGGGCTAAACCATTTTACAAGCTGTATGTATTATTAATTTTTGACAGTGGGCTTAGAAAAACCTAATTCCCCCAAATACTTTCAGTAGAGGAGAAGCTTTTTCAGAGCTCATCTTTTATTGACTGAGTCATTTTGGAGTCAATCTGTCTGCTTTCGGCAAGACAAGAGTTTTAAATCTTCATTTTTCTTTCCCCCCTTTTTGGGAGAATCGTGGCAAGATGATTAAAACATGCTAATGTATGCAGCAAGGGCTCTCATTTGAAATGTAATGAATTCTTCATTTGGTCCCAGGTGGAGAGACAGAAATGGTGACAACAGCTGGATCTTCCTCCACCCTTCCAAGGAACGGGGGAAAAAAAACTTTCTACATGATAAGACCGAAGAGAGAAGGAAAGGCAGGAATTAAAGCAGATTAAGTATTTTTTTATTCACTTTTGCTCAAAGGAGTATTATTATCCTTTGCTACAGGTGGCAGAATGGCTAGCTACTGGAAGCCAAATGAAGAGACTTGACGTCAATCAATTCTTGGTTTCACTCTCTAGTCAGTCGTGTGCCATATCTAGTTTGCCACATCTGGCAGACTGGGCGATGAACCAAAATAATAATAATACATAAATGTAGGTAGCCCTCAACTTACCACCATTTAGGAGCCCAGATGGGGCAGTGGTTAAAGTGCAGCACTGCAGGCAAACTCTGTCCACTGCCAAGAGTTTGATCTTGACTGGCTCAAGGTTGACTTTCATCATTCCGAGATCGTTAAAATGAGGACCCATTGGGGGGAACAGGCTGATTCTGTAAACCGCTTAGACAGGGCTGTAAAGCACTGTGAAGCGGTATATAAGTCTAAGTTCTATTGCTATTGCCTTTCCTTCCTTCCTTCCTTCCCTCCCAGTGGTTAGAATGCAGTATTGCAGGCTGACTCTGCCCACTGCCAAGAGTTCGATCCTGACCGGCTCAGCCTTCCATCCTTCTGAGGCCGTTAAAACGAGGACCCAGATTGTTGGGTCAATATACAAATAATGCTGATCTTGGAAATCACCCAGAGTGCTAAGGGATGGCATATAAGTCTAAATGCTATTGCTATTCGTTTAGCGGCCATTCAAAGTTATAACGGCATTGAAAAAAGTGACATACCTATGTTTGTGGCAGCATCCCCGTGGCCATGTGATGGAGACTTGGTAACTGGCATGTATTTATGATGTTGCAGCAAGCAGTCTTAAACTGAGGACTCCTTGTATTAACAGTTATGCCCCCCCAGTTTGGGGCACAGCTTCAGTGCTCCTTCTGAGCACCGATTCTTGGTCAAAACAACCAAATGGGGTCAGATATATAAATCTGGGGGTTTTGTTGTTGTTGTTGTTAATCTGTCTGATTCAGGAGTTATGGATGAGATCCCCTCTAAAATTAACCCACGGTAGAGAGAAAGAGGGAAAGGGGGGTGGGGATTACAGTGAAGTTTTACTGGGGTATAATAATATTATCCTAATAGAACATTGGAAATATTTCAATTATGCAGAGAGGATTAATGTTTGATTACAGGAGGAGGATGGGAACTACTGTTAGGGGTTTATTCTAAGGAATCTCAGAATTTGGAGAGGCCTTAAAGCTCTAATCCAATCCGCATTAGTGCAGGAAATCCTTTGTCTCTTTAACCCCAAATCACTCCATCATAATTGCATTCACCCACAACTTCTGGAGGCAAGCTGTTCCACTGGTTAATTGTTCTCACTGTTGGGAAGTTTCTCCTAAGTTCCAGGTTGCTTCTCTCCTTGATTAATTTCCACCCACTGCTTCTTGTCTTGCCCTCTGGTGCTTTGGAAAGTAAATTGCCCCTCCCTCTTCGCACACCAAAACTGGAAGATAAGTCATCACCAAAAATTATTATTTCAGCAGCAGCTTGCAAGTCTACCGCTCTCTTTCCCTCCCCAGAAAAAAAGTTTATTTAAGGAGAACTGCATGAATCTTCTTCTTCTTCTCCCCCCCCCCTTTTTTTAGGAACTAATGCTTGAAAACAACTACAGAGAATTCCACTTAATCATAACACTGTAAACAAGGAAGTGAGAGCAGTATTTAAAAATATCTGAGCATGTTTCAAAATCCCCACTGATTTAAATTAAGCAGCTGTGTAATCACTGGTCCTGCAATTTTAATGAAAATTCCAAAAGGAAATGCAGATTTGATTATCCTTATTATCAAGGAAAGATAAGATCTGAGCTGAGCAACAGACGAGCCTCGGAAGACAGCCTGCGACGCGCCTCCCCACCCCGTAGCTCTGTTGCCTGCGGTTCATCATCCGTCAATCCTAGGGAGGATGAAAGGGATCAGATCCAACTTCTCCATCCCTTCCAGGTGGAGCTCCAGAGCTTCTTCAGAGCAGCTGATAGATCTCCTGGCCTTGAAGCCCACCATGCTTGGGAGAATAATTAGTGATTCGAGGCGAAGTTTACCCTGGATCAAGCAATGATCAACTAATTCATATTCTACTGCAGTTCTCCTTTAACATACTTTGGGGCATATTATATACACTTAATTAGTTGGTGTTTATACAGTAATTAGGAGATATGCAACACTATCAAAGGTCTCAATAGAGCCACTGGTATTAGAGGAAGAGCAGTGATTTGTGGAGAATGGTTATTCCCCCTTCAAGGAAGGCTATGGACCTGATTCAGACATTTAATGGTCCTAGCATTTTTCTCTTTCTTAGGGAGAAGTGGACCTAGAACCTCATGGACCTTCCAAGCACTTCAAGCTATTTGCAAGGAGTAAAGGACACTAATGAAGGGGTGTCCGTATTGGGTACTCCAGGATAGGGAGAGAGGGAGGGAGGGAGAAAGGAAGGAAGGACATTGGAAATTTTTATCAAAAATGACTGGCATTGTATCAAAATAAGCCAACAACTGTTGCGCAATACCGGACATCTAAAACATTAACTGTAGTTTCTCACTGGAAACTAAATTATACTGAGGAGGGCAATGTGTTTGGCATTTTTGTGATGGAATGTGGTCTGGATTCCCAGGAGGGAGGGGCTGCACTCCAGAGAAGCAAGCGACAACAGAACGTGCGAGAGAAAGAGAGTGAAGACGGCTCCTCCTCAATGGTTCCCAGAGTATATATTTAATGCTGCAGGTAATCTGCTTTAGATTGGCAAGATCTATAGGTGAGGAACCGAAAGAAATCAATAAAGAATGCAGCTCAGTTAGTTTGTGTGAGAGAAAGCGGGTGAAGACGGTTCCTCCTTAATAGTTCCCAAAGTATATGCTTTATGGCGGTGTTAGCATGCTCTATTTTGGCAAGATTCTATCTATGGGTGAAGAACAATAAAGAAATCTGCTTGGGAGAATCAATACGTGCCTTTCTTGGTTTCTGGAGCCTCGGCCTGATGATTTTTTTAAGAGTACAAAAATAATTGATAAATTAGGAGGAGAAAAAACTGCATCTGGAACTGGACTCAAATGGGGGCAAGCAGGAAGATCAACAATGGCTCCACATGCCAGGAATCCGGGTTTCTGTTCAAGAATATATTGGCTTCGCTTCCAGATCTTCAGACCCAACAGCGAGAGCAGCTAATGCCTGGATGTACCTTAAAGGAGAACGTCACCTGTGATCAAGTGAAAGTGGCTGCTTAAATGTTTCTGCAGCAATTTTTTTCTTTCTTTCTTCTTTTTTTTTTATGAACAGTGTCTGCTAGAAAAGCAGCCAAGGATCACCGATGGAAGGAAATATTCAATAAGGGTGTTAGGCGAAGAAAATGTATTAGTGTTAAAGAGATTAACATTATTTCACGGACACTAATGACTTTCAAAATGACAAGTTTTACTCACTGCTGCCTTCTCCGCCTTAAGCGCCATTCATCTCTCTCTTCTCCCGGCTTTCGTTACAGCCTCCACCACGGAGGGTGACTGATTCATAGCTGATGCGCTTCCCCCTCCTTAAGCCAGCCTGCTGACTAATGGCACATGCTCCAGAGATAATATCCAGGAGCCTTGCGATGGTGCCAAGATGAAGGGCTGGTGTGAGGGTGCAGCTGGCAATTGTTCAAAAAGGATGTCCTGAGAGGTATCGCCAGATGACTGTTCAGGACTACAGATGTCTCTGCGCACAAACAGCCCTTCGGAGCCCAGATAAGGGAACATCCCCTGTACACAGAATTCAGCACATCTTCATCACACCACGTTGCCAAAGAACACGATGGCTGAACACCGCCGTCAAGGCTGACACCAGCCAGAGCATAGAAAAACTCAAAAAAGCAGTACAAGTGTCAAAGTTCCGACTGATGAACCCAACCAAACATCTTCAAGACATTCCGATCTCTTAATGTAAAACTTTTATCGAGTACATCATATCGGCACGTATGAAAGCAAAACCAGCTCTGGAGAGACCCCGCGCAAACCCATATAGTAAAAGCATGGAATTTTCCCTCCTCCCTCTTGGTCCGGTCACGTTGCCCAGTCAAGCAGAAAAATATTCCATCAAGTGGTGGCCCACGTTCAACCAATATTTGTATGTCCACTTTTTAATTTCTGGGTATACCAGCCATAAAACCAAAGAGAGCCAAGAACCGCCTCGCCGTGTGCTGGGAAGCAAAAAAAGATATCTCCACTCCCGTTTGGGGATTTAAGCAAATGGAGCAAAGAAAACTGTGAAAGAGACCCACAAATGTGCCGTAAAGACTAATGACGGACATGGGGAGCAATGAACAGAACGGTGGAAAACAACACCCTGGAGGGTTTTTCTGGAGTTCCTTGCCTGCCGGTAAATGGGATGGTTAAAGATGGTTAAAATGCACGAAGATGTCCTTTATGGCTCGACATTTTTAAGATTGAATAAATGAAGACCCCTTTATGGCCAGCAATAATTAGCAAGATTATTTATCTCCCATGTAAGCTTCTCCCTACCACATTGGGAAAGCCTGGGGGAAGGGGGGGGGGCTGTTTCCCACGCTTCAGAAGGTTTTCCTGCTTGGTCCTTCATCTACATTTCTTGCTCAATCTTGGATCAAGAACAGCTTTTCCACTTGGCCAGGCCTTCCACGGTCTCTCTGGAGTTGTCTTCTTCTGCCAGACCTCCCTCTGCTAGCTCTATGGCTTTAATGGCTTGATATATACTGTATATCCTCTGCTCATGTTTGATAGGACTGCTTTTGTAGTGTTATTTGTATCCACGTCGACATCTCATGATGGATTCACAATGAAAGAACCAAAGACCAAATTCTTCTTCTTGCCCTCCAGATGTGTTATTCTTCTGTTCCTATTCTTATCTCTTGATTAATTCAACATCAGCCATTCTTCATTCTCCTTTGCTCCCCATACAACTGGCTTACAACTATTTGTTGGCTTACAACTATTTGTTTAGCACCCGTTTGATGTTCCAAAGGCACTGAAAAAAGTGACCGATGACCGTTTTTCACGCTTACGACCGCTGCAGCATCCCCATGGTCATGTGATCAAAATTCAGATGCTTGGCAACCGATTCATATTTATGACGGTCGCAGTGTCCCGGAGCCAAGTGATCCCCTTTTGCGACCTTCTGACAAGCACAGACCATGGGGAAGTCAGATTCACTTAACAACTTACTAACTTATCAACAGCCAGTGATTCATTTAACAACTGTGGCAAGAAAAGTCATAAATTGGGCTAAATTCACTTAACAAATGTCTCACTTAACAACAGAAATTTTGGGCTCAATTGTGATCGTAAGTCAAGGACTACCTGTATAAATAGTTTTGGGCTTTGGAAGAATTTACATCGCTAAGATTGGGTTATAAACATTTCCAGCCTACAAATTCCTGTACTGTCTCATTAACATCTCGGTCATATTAATAGATCCTTTTGGATTAGCATTTGCCTTTACTCAAATCTTCTGCTAGACTTCCTTTGCTATTTTTGCTTTCTTAGAAGGCAAACAGAAAAAAAGTTGGATCACTTAGTTAGGCCATTTATTTAAAAAAAAGGATTCTAGGAAAGCTTTATTTAAATTTATGTCGCTCTGGGTATCGCTGGACTCACATGAAACACAACGAAAAGGCTCTAATTTCTTTCCAAATGGTTTTGATTCAGACATTCCTTTTCATTTATTTTTGCCACCAAATAAAATCTGTTTGGATCAGTTTATGCATCTAGGCGCTCATTAAATCATGGCCTGAACATCCTCAGTCCCAGAACAGGGAAAACAGCTGCTGAGATCTGAAGTAGAAACTGAGGATGTTTGTTAATTTTGTAGCTTTAGCCCCATGCTCAGCATCACATCGCTGGACGGAGGAGATAGACCAAGGGAGCATCTTCAAATCAGTTTTTTTCTCTAGACAGGCCAGACTTATAAAAACACTTCAAAGAGCTCAACAAGAGACAAGACTCCAAGGAATTTATCCCAAAGCGAAGGCCATAGCATGCCAATCACTGCAACTGGGCAGCTTTAGTGTTGCTTTGACAATCCAAATAGTCTATAAAGACCTGAGAGGTGATAAACTCAGTTTATTAGTACAGCAAATATTTGTAGCTCAAGGTTGCAGTGTGAGGTCTCTGGTGTTCTCTGAGCTTGGTTGTTTCCTTGCGAATGTTTTGTGACCCAACTAGGTAACATCATCAATAACTGCCGCATGAACGCCGATGATGTTACTTAGTTGGGTCAAGAAACATCTGCAAGGAAACAACCAAGCTCAGAGGGTCCATACAGTCCTCCTCCTCCTCCCTGCAAATATCCACTCCCTTCTAGCACTGATGATGTTTCCTAGTTGGGTAATGAAACATCTGCAAGAAAACAACCAAGCTCAGAGAGCACCAAGAACCACATAGCCCTCCTCCTCTTCTTCTTCTTCTTCTTCCTCCTCCTCCTCCTCCTCCTCCTCTCCACAACTCCCACTCCTTTCTAGCACTAATGATGTTACCTAGCTGGGTCCCTTCCACTCCTCATTCAGCATCTCTGAACTCTCCATCCACCTTCCAACCCAGCTGATGTCACTCCTCAAAGCACCTGCTAGTTGACTGTCTTCCTGCATGGATGTTGTGTACCCCAAGTCACAACCACAACCACAACAATAATAATAATGGAATAACATCCACATCTGCCTATCCAGGTCCTGGGTAAGGACTCGATAGGTAGACAAAATGCCAAATCCAGTCTGAACATCTGGCTAACTGTGCGATGATCCATAGTAGTAGTAGTAGTAGTAGTAATAATAATAATAATAATAGTAATAATAATAATAATAATAATAATAATAATAATAATAATAATAATAATAATAATAATAATAATAATGATAATAATACGCCTGAAAGGCTGAGCTTATGGGGGCAAGTCACTCGTCCCCCGGAGACCTTCTGCCAATGTATCTCTTGACTTTCTCTGATTAAAATATCAATCTAATTGTAGGATTTATGTCGCTCTCCTCGTTTAATATGGAAATCATCCCCCAGTATCCCACTGCTTGGAAGATGTGTTACTCTGTTTACTTGATTAGAGAGGGAATTGCTGCTCCTGCTGTCATCACATTCAGATTTAAGTGACAACTCGGCGTTATCAGGATTCACGTAATGCGCTCCTATGGAGCTGCCTGACAACATCGGTGCTTTGAATGCAGTCCTTTCGTTAACCGGCAGGGCTGTCCCTTCGTGGCAGGACGGAGGAAGACGCAGTTGGCTTTGCACGGATTGGATTACATTCTTCTTTTAGTGAAAGAGGCCCGCTGCCTTCAGAAGCCAGCTCTTTCCAAGATAAGCAGCTGAGGACAGGCAAAAAGCCGAGCGTTACACTTGGGTGGGTTTCCCTTCCACGTTGCTGCAGAATTACTCTCTATTTGTAGCAGATCTGGGAGCGAAGAGGCACAGGAGCCCATCAACGCATCCTTGCCTCCCAAAGAGAGTTGTCCCAAAGGTGCTTTTTTCAAAAGGCAACTTGGATTTCCTTGGGCTTTTTTCCCCCCTCTTGAAAATGTTTCGCTTCCCATCCAAGACACTTCTTCAGTTTCTGAAGAACCACCTAATGGTTAAGAAGCGTCTTGGATGAGAAGCGAAAGGTTTTCAATAGGGAAAACAAATCAAGGAAGTACAGTTGCCTTTTGGAAAAGCGCCTTTGGGACAAGCGTGGCCTGGATGACGGAGATTCTCCATAGACATCCCAACTCTAGAACTTGGATGAGTCTCCTGCCTTCCTCTCTGTATCAACCATCAAGGCACCTTCCAAGAAAATAAGACCTGAATCTTGAACTGCTGCCATCTGATTAAAAAATCCCTGCGGATCGTTGCTAATTGAAAAAGTCCAACTGAAAGGAAAGGTCTCGACTCTTTTGTTCAACGTGGGAAGTTGAGAAAGGGCTCCTTGCAGCTTCCAAGTAAGCCTAGATGAAAATTTGCCTTTCTCCTCATGTTTAAATTAAAAAAACCCAGCACTTTCCACCCCTGTCCATCTCATTTCCATTTCCAGATGCCTTCACAAACTCGTCTTTTAAGCCTTGTGTCCTGCAACGGCAATCATCCCTAACAGTAAGTGGTGACTCATCGCTGCCTTGCATTTTTTCCCAATTCTGCTTCCTTTTTGCCGTCCAAGCTGACAGACTGCCAGTCACAAGACATCAGCAGATACCAGTTTTCCTATTTTCTGTTTTTTAACCACCCTAACGTTGGTCCCACAGCACAGTATAGTCAGTGATCGATCCGTTATCACCTCGTGGGAGCCCTGTCGTACCCCAGGATAAATAAGGGCGATGCTTAATCGGAAATTGGAGGCACCTCCCCCAAACAAAGGGGTGTGTATTGTGATGCAAAATGCTTCATTTGTACCTCTGTGCAGTGTGAGAACCTATTCTTTTAATGACCGTCTTACAGTAGACCTAACTTGGTCTACAGTAGGGGTGTCCAATCTTGGCTACTTTAAGACTTGTGGACTTCCACTACCAGAATTCCCAGCTGGCTGGGGAATTCTGGGAGTTGAAATCCACAAGTCTTAAAGTTGCCAAGGCTGGACATCCCTGGTCTACAGTTTGATATAAATACTGTGATGGAAATACTATAAACATCCTTAAGTTATTTGTATTTCTGCCACCAAAATCAGTGGAGTGCGATTGTCTGCCTAGGACCCACTATAACTTCCTGGGAAGTGAAAATAAGTGGTGGATCAACTCAGAGTTTCTGGTTGGAAGTCTTGGCAAGAATCCTAGAGCAGGGAGACATAACTCTGATCCATTCAAGGCCCCGAGATTCTTCACTGTGTCTGGAACGGTTGAGGAACATCTACCAAAGAGTCTGTAGGTCCTAAATGTTGAGAGAACCTTGTACCCTTGTATCCTAACAGGCTCTCAGGTCAGCAAGATTCAAGTTTAGAAAGGACCAAACATACGAATTATAGAGTAGCAGGCTGCTATGGTCTAAAGTCACTCTTACTTAAGAGTCTGTGATGGCAACAGGGAAGACTAGAAGATGGGACTCCATTGATGTCAGCTGGTTGGACACAAACAAAAGAGGCTTTTAGGTCCCTTAACTGCTCGTTATTCTTTCTCCTCCTGAAGGTAAAACTGCCTTGGGCTAAGAAACAATCTTTGGCAGCCCAGGAGGATTGGCATGACAGCTCTAAAGAACATTTATCTCTTTTCCCCTTGCCTTTTTCTAACCCACCGTGATCCCCAAACACAAACATTCTTTTGGTTCCTGTCACATTTGGGAGCCAGGAATGGAAGCTGCCCTCCATCCTGGAGGAGTCAAGAAAATGCTCGGGACATTCCAGTATATACATTCTTATCAGATTATACCATATTTTACAAGCAATTCATTATCTCTACATATACATTAAATTTTATATACATTATCTATTCTAAAGTAACATACATTTCTATCTTATCATTCGTCTGAGCTTGAGGAAACATTACGCCAAATTGAAAAATTGGAATTAAGCCTTATTGTGAGGGAGGGTCCCTATGGGAGGAGAGGTGCTGTGATGGATTACAGTGATGTGACATTCCAAGCTAAGGAGGGTATGACAAGAGGCAACACAGTCCAGAACTGGACAGGAGACAGCGGAAGAGAATTAGGATGGCCACTTCCTAGAATCTCCCACGTATATCCATTAGAGACAGAGTGGTAAAGATTAAATCTGGCAAGATTCTGTCTATAGGATGCACGTAAATATAGAACTGAACTTGGACTGGATTGTTCTATGTCATTCCAATATCTAAGAGGCTGCCACAAAGAAGAGGGGGTCCAAAGCACCTGAAGGCAGGAGAAGAAGCAATGGATGGAAACTAACCAAAGAAAAAAGAACTAAGGAGAAATTTCCTTATAGTTAGAACAATTCACCAGTCGAAGAGCTTGCCTCCAAAAGTTGTGGGAGCTTCATCACCGGAGGCTTTTAAGAAAAGACCGGGCAGCCATTTGTCTGTAATGGTAGAGGGTCTCCTGCTTGAGTAGGGGGCTGGACCAGAAGACCTCCAAGGGGCCTTCCAACCCTGTTATTCTATTATTCTATCAAGAAATGTCAATGAATTGCTTTGAATCTTCTCAGAAGTGTTGACATAAACACATTAAAACATGATCAAGTAGAACAGCTCCTACCTCTTTAACTGCTGGATGCTTTTTGTCTCTCCAAACCCTGAATTTGTTTCAGGAATCCTTCTGATCCTACTCTGCAACTGTCTCTCCGCATTTACATCCTTCTGGCTCCCTTCTCTGTCCCTTTAGAACTCCTTCAAGTTTTTTGAACTTCTTTTCATTACCTGCTCTCCCTTTTCTCTGTTAGCCTTTCGCGAGGAGCCACAAAAGTTCAGACTGAATTTCAAGATCCCTTTCATCTTTTGATGCCTGGAGGGACGGCAACCGTATGTTTTAGAAGAAGCACAGCCCGGAGTTTCATAAATGCACTATGGTATTCTTTCAGACCACGGAGATACGGCGATGTTGGGGGGGGGGGGGAGAGAGAAAGATTTGAAATTGCAATAACTACCTTTTGATTATAAGTAGGCCAGTGTTTTTTTTTTAAAAAAAAATATCTTTTGATACGGTCCATTGGCTAATCCCACACCTGGAAGAACAAAAATTGGTTGATCTTTTGTTCTTGATGAAAAGATAAGTGGTCCACTAATGGATGCCAACTGGAACCAAATCACTGGATAATCACTGCTTATGCTACTCCCTGGTCCAGCCAAGAGGCAGATTCAATTTCCCTTCACAGATTTAGTAGAGCCGTGCCATTATCTTTAAAATCCAATGGATCTTTCAGCAGGGATAGGATTCATTCAACTTTCTTAAGTAACGGTCCAAATGCTTCCCCTGCTAAAAACTGAAGAACAATTCTATGAGAAATGGATCTCCTAAAATGGACCTTAGAGAAGACTTCTGCAGCAGGCAGATTAGAATAAGCTGATGTTGACTGTAAGAAGGATCTGTTCCTTTTTTTTCCCTTTGAGATATTTCATTCCCCATCTGAACTTTCTTCCAGCAATATTATTACCTCTAATAATAATCTCTTTTCCCAGAACAGAATGCTAGAATGGAGAACAAAAGGCCCCATTATAAAATTAAAAGACAAAACCCAAACACTTATGATATCACTCCTGGTAATTATATAGTCGTATCAAAATCATCTACAATGGAGAAGATTATATAAGGAAGATTGGGGAGGGAGAGAACCCAACTCCGTTCCATCACTGGCCCATATTGTCAATATTATTTGATGTGTAGTATATTTTGTTTTTCAAGGGAGAATGGAATAAGAACAATTGCTCAAAAACGCTGGAGCTTCCTTAGTTCTTCAGACTGCAGCAAAATCAAATGTGGCTTTCTGGATTTGACTTGGCATGTTGTATGAACCCAGCCTTGTCAACTTATGGCTTAGACTAACACTGGACCACAATCCCCTCTGCCCCCAGTTATGTGTTAGAACTAGACTAAACATGACATTCTTGGTTTGGGAACAAGCACACAGCCCCATGACTATCAACCAAAGATGGTCTTAAGATAGATGTAAGTCTCACTCATTACCTCGTGGCTAAAGAGATCAGTGTAGGAGATGACCAGGCTGAGCCCGAGGGAGGGGCCTAACTCATCATAAGTCATGAGTCCCAGTCATTATCTCCTACTCATTTCCTTGACCATTAATTGGCCAAAATCTTGTTGAGAACTTACGCTTGAAATAAATCTTTATACTCATTTGAACTGCCTGAATCTTCTGATTTTCCCAGCACTCGACAACTGGAGATGCAACAAAGCCAACCTCGACAAGCACGCTGGCCGGGGAATTCTGGGAGTTGAAGTCTACCCATCTTCAAGTTGCCAAGTTTGAAAAACGTTGCCCTAACTGGATAAGAGATCATCACTGGATCAAGGGTCTTGGCCCACCTAGAGAATGAAGCTGCTGAAGCTCTGCCCCATTCGCAAATCCCCTTCTACAAATTGCCATTTTCGTACCAAAGAAGACCAGAAGAACGGGGTGGCTGCCCCTAAAAAACAACAACCCTATCTTCCATTTTAGTGGGGAAAGTTCTAAAGCAAATGAGAAGAAGCTTCAAGAAGCTCGGTGGCACGTTGCCAAAACTGCAGTACGATCTCCAGTTGCTGCTATGAAAGATATTTACAGCTTAGGATCACCTTGCTGTGTGGATTCACACTTAATGGACTCTGGCACCCACATTAAAGCACCCTTACTGCCTAACCCACCAGTCGGAACCCCATTCAGCCAGGATGCGGCATAGTCATATCCAAGGAGGTTTAATAGTGGCCAAGAAATTATTACGCCAACCCATCAGCATCGCCGTCCTTAATGTCTTCTTGATTATTTTTTTGTTGCTGTAATTATAATCCACTGAACCTTAAATTTTGAACTGCTCTGGATTACCACAAATATCTCAGGCATAATAAAGCCAGGCCTCTATGGCTGCAGCCTCTGCAGCCGAGCTGAAAAATGTTATTCTCCACTCAGAAATATGAGGAGCAACTTACATATCAATTAAAACAAACCGCAACGTTCTTCATGCCGTTTCCCTGGTCAAGTAGCCCTTGACTTGCCTCGTATACACGCCATTTGCCACTCAATTGCCGGCCTGTGCTTTAGCGGTCGGCTTATGAATTGCGTTTTTTTACCGTCCAATAGCTAGGAGCTCCTGGGGTCACGCCCAAAGAGGTTAAAAATGCATCATAAAACTGAAAAACTGTGCTAACACAACACATTTGCTCAAATCAATTATAGACTGGGCGAGTGCACTGAAAAAGTACAATCTTGGATAGATTAATGAGAGAGCAAGAGCGAACAAGGGAAAGAGAGAGAGAGAGAGAGAGAGNGAAGGAAGGAAGGAAGGAAGGAAGGAAGGAAGGAAGGAAGGGAAAGGAAAGGAAAGGAAAGGAAAGGAAGAGAGATTTAGTATCCCAGAGTTACAATCCTAGATTGTAGAGATATATAATACAGACACTTGCTAAGCTAGCCACAGTGCCTGGAACAGACATTCAGATGCATTTATATGTATAGCTACATGCATGGGATGGCTTTCTATGTAATGTTCTATGGAAGGGGAAGTTGGACTTTGAAAAGGCAGGATAAAAAGTACGGATATGTTTAAACTGTGAAACTTTTGTCTGGTTCTAATCAGGATATTACCTTGCCGTGATTTGGAATTATTTTCTCCCCAAGTGACCCTATTTAGAACAGCCGAGATCTAGGGAAATCCCACCCCATCCTGATTCTTAGAACTCTTCTCCCAACGGACTGGCTATAAAAAGGGTGTGATTTATTTCACGTGCCACACAATTACAATCGGCATCTCTCGACCTTGGCAAACTTGAAGACGGGGGGGGGGGGGGGAGGCATCAACTCCCAGAATTCCCCAGCCAATTCTGGGAGTTGGAAGTCCCCCCCCCCCGTCTCCAAGTTTGCAAAGCTTGAAAAAGACTCACTTCGATGGCTGTCAAAACGGTACAAGGGGTGAATTAGGCTGATTGCGGTACCAAAATGGCTCTCGATAGCACGTTGCAAAGTCTTGCCTTTGTTATCGGATCAAACAGCCCCGCTGGGAAACTGATCGGATTGCAGGACTTGGTACCTACCAGCAATTTCGGGGTGGGACTGGAGATTGGCACCACCCTCCGGTTTCCCTGAGCAGTTGCTGCTGCTGCTGCTGGTGGTGGTGGTGGTGGTGCCTCCAGCATCTCCACCTTCTAAAATTCTGAGCCTCTCCCGGAGGCGTTCGCATTCCTCCCGCAGGGTCGCCATCTCCTCTTGACGCTGCTGCTTGGCCAGGCTGGCTGGGTTCATGGAGAAGTGGAGTATTTTGGTCCGGCTGGGATCGTGGTAGCCCTGCAAGGCACAGAAGTGGGGGGGGGGAAGGGGGAAACAGCGGGTGAGGATGGCCAAGAAGCTAAGCGTCAGCAGCCAAACCATCTTGCTTGAACCGTCCCGGCGGAAAGGGCCAGCTGCAAATGAAGAGGAATAGTAGGTGCACCAGCCCGTCCAGGAGACGGTTACTTTCCACCGAGTTTACTCCGTGTGTGTTAGCCGTGCTGGTTGGGGAATTCTGGGAGTTGAAGCCCACACATCTCCGAGTAGTTGAGGTTGAGAAAAACTGGCCTAATCAAGTTTGACTCTCAACTAAACACTTGAGAAGTATAAGATGAGGATAATCCTAGGGCTGGAAGGGACCTTAGAGGTCTTCTAGTCCAACCCCCAACTCAATAATAGAATCACAGGGCTGGAAGGAGGTCTTCTAGTCCAAACCCCTGATCAATTGTAGAATCACAGGGCTGGAAGGGACCTCAGAGGTCTTCTAGTCCAACCCCCTGCTCAATTATAGAATCATAGGACTGGAAGGGACCTCGGAGGTCTTCTAGTCTCACCCCCTGCCACCTCTGTGACGCTCAGTAGATGGCTAATGAATTGGGAAACCAACTCGTAGCAAACGACACGAATCTTCAAAGGAGAAAAACGGAGTAGTGAAAGAAAAGACCTGAAGAAGAGTATTTAGAAACACAACCGACTACGAGGATTTTCACAGTCCTTTGAAGAAAGCCACCGTTGAGCTTGTTGAACTTCAAACCAAGTAAACAGAGAGAAGGCAGAATCTATCTCCAAATTACACCTCTCCTGGGCTACCGTCAGCCACATTAAACCGGCTGCAAAAAAATATATACATATCGCTATTTATATTTTGGTCCTTCCTTCGGGGAACAAGCCAGAGGCCAAACCCCAGGTAAACACCGATGCTCCATCACCTCTTCCAGCCAGCAAGGCCTGCTTAGCATCCAGCTTTCGATTCCACAGAGGAGCTTTTAACAAGCAAATGGCAAAGCATAAAAGGCTCTTTTTCGCTCTACCTTTCCCGAGCTGGCACAGTGCAACCCCAGATGCATGCAGATTAAAGCTCTCCCAGCTGTGTTCAGTGCCCTCTAGTGTTGCATCTCTAGCCCCTCATCCTGGTTAGACAAAAGAACGTGGCTGCGGAGAGTAGCAAGGGGTCTCTGCCTGCCCGGCATTTTATTTTTTAAAAAAATCTTTTAAGCTATCAACAAGATGCAAAAGGTCAAAGTCTTCCGGTAGCAGTCACTGTCCTGAAACTGTCAAAAAGTGGGTGGGCGAAGGGGGGGTCCTTGCCTACCAAAGACCACTAGAAGGGATGGGCTGTTTTGCTCCGGATCTTGTAGCCTAAGAGAGACGGCTTGCATTTAAGGAGGTGTTATTCGGCGCTGGGGGAACGGAGAGGTTCAGGAGAGCAGCTTCGGCAGGCTCAAGATGCAGATCAAAAGCGGGGGGGGGGGGGGAAACCAGGCAGAAAATTCTTGGGTACTTTTCTTTTCTTTCTTTTTTTCCTTCCTCAATGTTGTGCCTAACAAGCAGGAAAGTGAAGTGTTTCTAGAGCTACATGCCATGTATCTGATTTTTTATTAAATCTGTCTTATTAGGTGCATTAGTTTTTCTTGCTGTCTTCATCTCCAGGCAGAGCCCTGGTGGCGAATGTCTTCCTGCTTCATTTCTGAGGACGGCAATTAAAAATGTGAAACCACAGATCTGGATTTGGAAAACGGAACCCTAAATACAGACAGGTTTAGATTTTAGGGAATATAGATCAGGTTTAGATAGACGGGACTGCCTCTCCCCCACGATGTCCACCTGGATGGTTCTCTGGTGGGACCATGAAAATATATGAGGAGGGATCTCCCAAGTCTTGTGTATGTTTGTGTGGGTGGGTGGGTGGGTGGGTGGGTGAGGGAGAGAGAGAGAGAGAGAGAGAGAGAGAGAGAGAGAGAGAGAGGCAGACAAGGATGTTGAGACTCTAGGAAGAGTGCAGAGAAGAGCAATAAAGATGATCAGGGGACTGGAGGATAAAACATACAATGAATGCTTGTAGGAACTGGGTATGCTTAATCTAATGAAGAGAAGGACCGGGGGTGACATGATAGCAGTCTTCCAATATTTGAGGGGCTGCTACAAAGAAAAGGGGGTGGTCAACCTATTCTCCAAAGCACCTGAAGGCAGGACAAGAAGCCCATGGATGGAAACCAATCAAGGAGAGAAGCAACCTAGGACTAAGGAGAAATTTCCTGAGAATGAGAACAATTAACCAGTGGAACGACTTGCCTCCAGAAGTTGTGGGTGCTCCATCAATGGAGGTTTTTAAGAAGAGACTGGACAACCACTTGTCTGGAATGGTATAGGGTCTCCTGCTTGAGCAGGGGGTTGGACTAGAAGACCTCCAAGGTCCCTTCCAACACTGTTATCCTGTTATTCTGATTTGGAACTGCTATGAAATTATCTTGGTGGTGCCAGCCTTTGGTCCTGAAACGGCAAAGCATCGGAAGGACCTATTTTTTACCCATCATGCAGCGTTTCCAAGGGAAAAAATCACCCTCTCCCCGAAACGCAGTTGAAAGGAATGGCTGCGCCTTCCTTCTACTTCTTTGCTCAAGGCTTGTTAAAGTGATTAGAGGAAAACCTTACATGAAACGCTTCCAAACAGTTCCCCAGGGCCCCGGCGTACGACAGGCAAGCACGCTGACCAAACCCCCAATTCCCTTCATTAGAGAGAGGATAACCAGCCCAGGGGACCCCCTAAAAGCCCTCTGAACGCCGATGTGCTGTCATGCCGAAATGGCTTCCCACAACAATGCGAAGAGAAGAGAGACCAGCCCACTCACCCACCCACCCACGCCTGGCCTGACAAAGCGGTCCTCTTTGATGGCTTTCCTTGTAAATTTTCCTCTCTGCAATCTTGAGGAAATGCATCTTTACAAAACACGCAGAGCATCATCAAGATACATCAAGCCACAAGAAAGGCTGATATAAATTTAAATAATAATAATAATAATACCCCAGACTTAACAATTGTCGATAAGAAAGACAAAAAAGTCTGGATAGTGGACGTGGCAGTGCCTGGAGACAGCAGAATAGACGAGAAAGAACTGGAGAAGATAACAAAATACAGAGACCTACAAATAGAAATAGAAAGACTGTGGCAAAAGCAAGCAAAAGTAGTACCAATAGTAATAGGCACCTTAGGTGCAATTC
>NW_015387190.1:1194926-1221270 GCF_001527695.2 Protobothrops mucrosquamatus | reverse complement strand
CTTAACAATTGTCGATAAGAAAGACAAAAAAGTCTGGATAGTGGACGTGGCAGTGCCTGGAGACAGCAGAATAGACGAGAAAGAACTGGAGAAGATAACAAAATACAGAGACCTACAAATAGAAATAGAAAGACTGTGGCAAAAGCAAGCAAAAGTAGTACCAATAGTAATAGGCACCTTAGGTGCAATTCCAAAACAAGTGGAGCACCACTTGAACACCATTGGCATTGACAAATTCGCTATTAGTCAATTGCAAAAGGCGGCCTTACTAGGAACCGCTTCCATCCTGCGACGAGATCTGTAATACCATCAAACCTCCACATCTGCCTATCCCAGGTCCTGGGAAAGTACTCGATAGGTAGACAAAATGCCAAATCCAGTCTGAACATCTGGCTGACTGTGCAATGATCCATAATAATAATAATAATAATAATAATAATAATAATAATAATAATAATAATAATAATAATAATAATAATAATAATAATAATAATAATAATAATAATAATGTGCTTTCCTAAGAAGAAACTAGACCGCCATTTGTCTGGAAGGGTGTAGGGCAGGGGTGTCAAACTCGCCACACCACGTGACAGGTCGTGACATATCGCGACTTTTTCCCCATTGCTGGAGCTGGGGTGGGCGTGACTTCCATGTGACGCATCAGGCCCGCGGGCCGGCAGTTTGACACCCCTGGTGTAGGGTCTCCTGCCTTGAGCAAGGGGTTGGACTAGAAGACCTTTGAGGTCCCTTCCAGCCCAATGATTCCATGACTGAGCAAAGGGTTGGGCTAGAAGACCTCCAAGGTCCCTTCCTGCACTATAATTCTGTGATTGAGCAGGGGGTCAGACTAGAAGACCTCCGAGGTCCCTTCCCAGCCCTAGGAGGCTATGATTCTAAGCCTAATGCTCGGGAACAGTGAACCACGAAGACACACGCCAAAATCCCATTGACCCTACATGATCCCTTTTCCCTTCCAAGCCAGAGACTTAACCACCACAACTCCCAGCAGTGTGTCTTCCTTTCATGTCAGATTTAATTCTGCATCTTTCATGAAGCTCATTTCTGGAATTTATTCTGAGAAGATTTCCGAGAGGAGATCTCGAGAGAAATCTCCGCTGAGCAAATCCACCAAGCTTGCCCGAGACCCCTTGTTAGTCAGAAGCGAAGGGGAAGCATTAACAATGCAAGGCAGAAGAAGTTACGCGGGGCCTTCTCGGCTTAAATAAAACATAGATTTAAAACAAAACCAATTGCCAAATTAATGAGTGCTGCTGTTTAATATACCAAACTGCCCGAGCGACATTTTCTTCTTCTTCTTCTTCTTCTTCTTCTTCTTCTTCTTCTTCTTCTTCTTCTTCTTCTTCTTCTTCTTCTTCTTCTTCTTCTTCTTCTTCTTCTTCTTCTTCTTCTTCTTCTTCTTCTTCTTCTTCTTCTTCTTCTTCTTCTTCTTCTTCTTCTTCTTCTTCTTCTTCTCCTTCTCCTCCTTCTCCTTCTCCTTCTCCTCCTCCTCCTCCTCCTCCTCCTCCTCCTTTTCTCCTCCTTCTTCTTCTTCTCCCCTCCAGGAAAACATATCCTTATGAATAGATAATTTTGGTAATTTGTTAAATGCATTAGAGCGGGGTTCTCCAATCTGGCGCTTTTAGGAGAGGCTGGGATGGCCACGTTCGACGTGGCCAGCCAGGCGTGGCCAAAGAATTCCTGAGTCTGTGATTTTATTTCCTTTGGAGGGCACAGCAGTGGGAAATATTTCATTTGCCCTTGTGGAAGGAGCAGGCGTTTTACTCTGTAACGTGGCTTTTGAGCAGGACTCCATCCTGCCCAGGCTGGACGTCTTTGCCCCAAGTTCTTCTGGTTGGGTTCAAGTGCCAAGCCAAAGCAGACCAAAAGGCAGGTGTGCAAAGATAAACCTCAACTTACGGCCAAAATGGAGGACCAGAATTTCTGTAACGGAGCAAGGCAGTTGTTAAGTGAGCCATGCCTGATTTTACCACCTTTTGGCCCCGGTTGTTAAGTGGATCATGTGGTCGTTAAGCGAATTCAGATTTCCCACTTGACTGTCTGGAATGGTCACCATAGGTGATTGCAGGATCCCTGGGATGCTGCACCCCTTGGTAAGCACAGTCGGGTTGCCAAGGGTCCGAATTTTGATTGTGTGACCACAGGGATGGTGTGACGGTCGTTAAGTGCAAGGATCAGTTGTCGTAAGTGCAAGGACCAGTTCCAAGTCACCTTTTTTTCAGTGCCATTGACAGAGAGATCACCTTTATTGTCATTTTTTTCCTGTGGGCATAAGCAACACGGTCCTTAAGTGGAAAATCCCATGGCTGCATGCTTTGCAGTTTTCCTTCTGCCCTCCCTGCAGTGCTACACATCACAAGCAAAAACTCACACTGGTTGTAAAGCACATGAGCAACAATCCCAGGACCACGGGGGGGGGGGATGCTGAAACGGTCACAAATGCGAGGATTGGACGCCAAGCTTTTTTGTTTGAGCGCTCCTGTAACTTCGTTCACTAAACAAGGCAGTCGGTAAGCGTGGACTGCCTATAAGTGGGTCCCCAGGAAACCGTTCTGATGTTTCAGAAAAGAAACCGTCAATCGGGGTTAGAGGTCTGGCCAGATATAAGCATATCTGGGCTTCCTTTGTCAACCCTGCTTGGATTTAGCCTGGTAATGCAAAGTAAAGTCTCAGGGGTCAATCTGGGATTGGATTTCAGAGGTGCAGCCAGGAGCACGTTCTCCGCAGGTGCCTCTTTTTGTGCAGCCAGACCGAACACCTGTCCAGATGCTGATAGGGGTTGTGTTGCAAGAAGATCCGAGGCCTGAAAACTCCCCCCCCCCTTAATCCCGAAAGATGCCCTTTGCTGACCGGTCTTGCCAGCTTCTGAGCCGCTCATCATAATAAGCTTTCAACAACTATTCCAAGAGGAGATTTGTGGTGCTGGGTGTTGTCGGAGGCTGAGCTTCTGAGAGGGGGGGGGGGGAATTGAACACAAAGAGAACTTTGCCCTGGCTCTTTTTTCTTTTAAAATAATAATAATAAATCTGCCTGTAACACCACCACACGTGCAAATGTTGCGGCTGCCCTTAACATAAGCCTTGGCCATGCGTTTTCCCACTTGGCGACCGATCCCAAGTGTGGTCGCTAAATGAGGACCGCCTGTCGTTCCAGCAAGGCAAAAGTGCCCGATGCCCTTAACATAAGCCTCGGCCATGCGTTTCCCCACTTAGCGACCGATCCCAAGTGTGGTCGCTAAATGAGGACCGCCTGTCGTTCCAGCAAGGCAAAAGTGCCCGATGCCCTTAACATAAGCCTCGGCCATGCGTTTTCCCACTTGGCGACCGATCCCAAGTGTGGTCGCTAAATGAGGACTGCCTGTCGTTCCATCAAGGCAAAAGTGCCCGATGCCCTTAACATAAACCTTGGCCATGCGTTTTCCCACTTAGCGACCGATCCCAAGTGTGGTCGCTAAATGAGGACTGCCTGTCGTTCCAGCAAGGCAAAAGTGCCCGATGCCCTTAACATAAGCCTCGGCCATGCGTTTCCCCACTTGGCGACCGATCCCAAGTGTGGTCGCTAAATGAGGACTGCCTGTCGTTCCATCNTTTTTTGCAGAGAGACCCTGGAAGAATCTCCCAGCAGGGGAATGAATGGGTCCTTTTGATGGGCTGCTTCAGTAGCTCCACGGGAGAACATGTATGTATTTAGAAAAAAAAGAAAAAGAAAAGAAATCCAGGATGGCAGAGGAGAAACGGTGAGGACGTCCAACTAGAGATTGCTAAGGAATGGAACATACCTGAACAGAGGTTGGGCTCAACGTTGCGGTACGGTTGGTGCCCGGGAGAAATGTGTTGGTGTCAACGGGACTGCAAGCTCCCATGTGCAAACTTAACCAACTGATGAAAAAGGTGGTTAAGTTTGCACTGTATCTCCAGGGAAGAACACAATCCTGCTTCCTGCTTCGTTCCCTAGATCACGGGTCTCCAACTTTGGCAACTTTTAAGACCTGTGGACTTCAACTCCCAGAATTCCTCAGCCAGCCAGCCATGTGCACAAATCCACAAGTCTTGAAGTTGCCAAAGTTGGAGACCTCTGCCCTAGATGTTGGGAAAATGCCAGCCAGGCTGGAAGGAGGCGTCAAGCAAGGAACTAGCCTTGAGTCATTGTGCGGCCACAGGAGAGCTGTGACTGACTTGCTCTAAGTTCCATGGAATCTCATCTGCCTGTTCCCAAGGGAAGGTGAACAATCTGGGGAAGATTCTTGTAGTAGAGGTGGAAGACAATAGGTAGGTCCACGTGAACCCTTCGCGATTGGATCTGACTGACTGGGCCTGACACTCGAGCAGGGATGAGCATCCTGGCATGTTCCAGCTGATCCGGATTTCAATGCCCACCCATCCTGTTGATCAGGAATCCAATGATAGTCTTGATGGAACATATAAGCAGTTAGCTGGGCTACCTCAACAGGCCTTCAAGGTCATGGAGAGTTTCTCGGGAAACATCTCATGTCCCTGAGATAATGTTTGATGTCCTTGGAAGACCCCCAAGGCAGGTGGACGACTATTTCAGAACTTTTTTTATCTTATCTCGAGGGTGCCAGCTTGTCTGGGTGAAGTGTGCCAGTGCTTCTGGATGATGAAGTAAAACAACGTAACAAGCACATAAATATGAGTGTCAATGTGTGCTCAGGGTTCCCTCTTCCTTAGAGGGGGCCCGTCTTTATTCAGCTGAATAAATGCGTAGGATTTATTCCGTCTTTAGTCATACCGAGCCATACCTGAAACCAGTAAAACAACCCCAGTCAGCAAAGAGAGCCATGGAACCAGGTGGCCTCCTTCTGGAGATTTCCTTCAGTCTACTTTACTAATGGGACCTTTCACCGGCCACATCTTAATGTATCTCAACACAGATTTTCAGTTCCGATTTTGAACACGTCGGGGTTTTGGGTTTTTTTGCTTTCGGCCACACGCTATCCATCCAGACGGCTGCAGCAAACTATAAAAGGATCTTTGGCGAAATGCAAATATATGAAAGGCTCCTTTGAATATGAAAAGGAACAAATCAAACCCCCAAATTTACATTCTCCTTCCTCTGAGCATCAATCTGAGGCCACCGCTGTAAACAAAGTGACCAAACAGATGGAAAATGTTCTATAGTCCCCAAGAAACTTCCATCTGCTTGGTATTTATTGAGCGATACTTCTGGGTGATCACCGCCACAGAGTTATTTTCAACCCTGAAATCCTCTGGTTTACAAGTTACAGATAGTCCTCGACTTAACGACCAGGCTTGGGACTGGAATCTCCATTGTTAAGCAGTTGGAAAGTGAGTCATGCCCAGTTTTCCACCTTTTTTTTTTTTGCCCTGGTTGTTAATCAAATCAATGCAGTTGTTAAAAAAATCACATTGGACATTAAGCGAATCCAGCTTCCTCTGTTGATTTTGCTTGTCGGAAGCCCGCTGGGAAGGTTGCAAATGGGGATCACCTGACCCCAGGATGATGCAATGTTGTAAATACACACTGGTTGTTAAGGACCCAAATTTTGATCTCCTGACCGTGGAGATGCTTGCGATGGTCATGAGCAGGAGGACCGATTGTAAGCCACTTTTTTCAGGGCCCTTGTAATTAGATTCATCCAAAGAGTTGAATCCATAGTTGAGTAGCTGATGTAGGTCAACGTCTTCCTCCAGTTGCCAATTCTGAGCTACAAGCATTGTTGACCTCAAGAAATCTTGACATCAGTCTATGTGACGTTACTTAGTTGATCCCAAGTTCAACCCTGAGTTGCAAATATTCTCCTTTATTAGTTGATCCATTGTTACTCTACACTTTTTATTTTTCAAGTTCTACTGGGTTCATCGGAAGGGTTGAATCCATAGATGACCAACCATTTAGGCCAACGTCTTCCTACAGTTGCTAATTCTGGGCTATAAGACCTGTCGTCCGGAATTTATTCTAAGAGAGCCGCAGCTGCCCCCTACAAGTATTTTTCATTTTCACCATTTTAAACGGCATAATTGGCAATTGATCTTGGACTTCTGGAGGCACGTGTCCATAATGAAAAGAGACAGCTCTTGAATTAAGCAGAAGACGCAGGAAAACTGTGAGCTGACCTGGAAAAACAGCTTAATGCCATCATCAAAATACAAGACGTTGCAATATCACGGGCAGCCGAACCTCTCACTGTATAATCAAACCCGCGTAACGCTTTCTCCGTAGGCAAAAGTTCCTTTGAAGTGGCTGTTTGATCCTCGGGAATCTTTCTCCAAATGAGCCCCGGTTGATTATTTTTAATGGAGTTGTTCCATCGTCTTCCCTGAAAAATACCTATCGTAACAATCTGATTACATCCAATCATTTATTTCCAGCCATTACTTGAAAATTAGGGCTGGTGAGTCAGAGTAAATTCACGCACTCGTTTTTTTTTCTGGTCGTTAATGACTCATTTGCAGTATTTATGACTGCATTGCTTGGTTTAGGGCGTTCAGAAGAGAAGGGAATGGCAGAAGACAACATTGGCGGGGGCTGAAAAATTAACTGGTCTGACTCTGTTCTAGGCAAATACGTAAACCAGCTTGCCCACCACTTGGCCAGAGTTAACTGGTTGTAGGAAACCCCTGTCTCACCCAGGGAAAGGAAATCTTCCAACTAAACTTAAGGATATAATTCCGGGTGGAATGTTTGGATTCCCCTGAAGACGTTGGTCTATTACCCACAATTTCAACCCTGAAAGAGCTTGTTCAAAGCCAGCTTGGTTTAGGTCTTGAGTAGGAATAGTTTTATTGTCTAGTTTAATGCAAAAAAGGACTAGCAATGTTCCAGTATCTCAGGGGCTGCCACAAAGAAGATGGGGGTCAACCTATTCTGCAACGCGCCTGAAGGCAGGACAAGAAGCAGTGGATGGAAATTAATCAAGGAGTGAAGCAACCTAGAGCGAAGGAGGAATTTCCTAAAAGTCAGAACAATTAACCAGTGAATTGAAGCTTCCCTTCAGGAGCTGTGGCTGTTCCATCACTGCAAGATTCAAAAAAACTGGACAACCATTTGTCTGAAATGATATAGGGTTTCCTGTCTGAGCAGGGGTGGGACTAGAAGACCTCCATGGTCCCTTCCGTTATTCTAGTTTAATGAAAAGAAGGAAGGTCATTGGGAGGTAAGTCCAAATTTATTCCTGTTGTCCACAGGGATTTTAGTTTAATCGGCAGGTGAGAGGACATTCAATACAGATTAATTGAAACCATATTATAAACTGCAGATACCCAGGTAGGCTCCCATTGAAATCAAGCCAAAGTTCAATTTTAATGAAGAAGGGAGGGATAAATATTATAAATATTAGAGCACACAATCCAGGGTTCTTAAAAATGATGATGGCAAGGAGAGAGAGAGATGACAGGAGAAGAGACCTAGATGTTAAAGGTGTCTCAGCTAACTCGTGGCCTTTGCTATGGAGATCTTAATTGGTGCCACCAGATACAAAAAAGAACCTGCCAAGGAGATTCGGATGACAAACAGATGGATTTTTGATAACTGGTTGCCAGATAGACTGTCATCCATCAGGACTGACAGCAGAAAAACCAACCAACTCTCTTCAAACTTTTCACCCATCTAAATTTAGCAGCTAAGATCTTCAGATCCTAGGAGTCATGATGAATTTGGTAGCAGGAAACAAAATTGTCAGCATCTGGGGGGGAAAAAAAATCTCCACAATGTGCACTCATGGAGGGAAGAGAAGCTGAGAGGACCATCCTTGTGAGAATTCAAGGCCAAGAAGCATTCTCAGTTATGTTCTCCATGCTCTGAAACATCTTATCCCAGGTGTGCTCTTGGCACCCTCTCCATTAGCCTCCCACCAGGCAGTGCTCTATGGAGGCTTGATTGATTAGGCGACCATTTGTATTCAACATCCACGTTATCCTTTCTCCATCCCTCGGCTGTGGTTTTCAGCGAGAAGTTCAGAGTAAACTCCAAAATCGTCTTCTTAGAGAGTCACAGTCAGATCCTATTGCCGTAAATGAGGTCTGGAGCGCTTGCCCCTGTGTGGTTCAGACCCCTGAGCTATAATCAAGCTAAGGCAGAGCAGAACCAAACCCCTGATTAATCATTTCTCATCTTCTGCAGCAGCTCCGACATATTTTAGAAACCATCACAGAGGGTTTTTTTTTACTGAAGAGGTCTTTCAAATAATAAGAGTTCAAAGTGGAGAATAATTTCAGAATTGTTTGGTCTGGTGCAATTTTGCTTCATAGGCTTCAACTACAAATCATCATCAGATCAACAGCGTCAGAAGGTCAGGAACATCCTAAGACACAGTGCCCGGCCGACAGGTCACTAGCGTCTCATCCGAACCGCAAAAGTGTGCCTGGAAATCCTTTCTAGGACTGAATTGTAGCCTTTGATCATCTTGAGGAGTAGGCCAGCTCTGCCATGCCTTCCACATGTCTAGCAATGAAGGGATGAAGTTGGACGTTCCAAGTAGGTCTTATGCTGAGTCCTCCTACTTCATGAATACCAGACGTCCTCAAAGCAACGCAAGATGAGAAACAACTTCCTCCTTACAATACAGCTGGCATTCACGCTTCTCTTGCTAAGGGATGTAGAAATTTTTACTCATTCAAGATCATCGCAGCCTTTGTTGTACAGATAAAGAGCAGCCTTTGCATCCAGATGAGATGCTCCTCAAAGCCTGAAACTGGGGCTCTTCTGGAGCTGAAGGGCTCAAGATTGAAGAGACAAGCTGACTCATGCCAAGGCTTCTGGGTCTTGTATAACAAAGGAAATTGAATGGTTTTAGGGGGGGGGGGAATTGGAATTGCACAGGAAAGAATATTTAAGGCTAAATTTCAATGGCTTCGTGCCTAACAGTGACATCATCTTCTCAAAATATGTCAGATTCGTCACTTCCCTTTCAAAACCAGCCCACCAACCCTTCCTGATTCACAACGGTCCCCCCAGGAAGAGGAGAACAAGATGGTCTGTGCAACCTCTGGGCAAGGCAACCGATCCATCCCCAGCTTATTATTATCTTTGCAGATGTCCAACTCATAGCGAATCCTGTAGCCCACGCATGGACAATTTGGCCACAGCAGTCTTCTGCACTTCCAGCTGCTTGACAAAGCTTGAGGATGCGTAAAGAAAGAAGCTTTTTGAGATGCTCCTTTAAAGCTGTGAAAAATGCTAGCTCGCGGGAGGAGCATTTTCACACATGGAAAAGTAGTTATCTTCCAGAGAAGTGAGACAGGGAAGAAATCTATGCCCGAAGGCTACTGACTATCGCTATCAACAGACTGTGTGCTACAGACCGAGATGGGGAGGAGAAAAGCAATTTTGGAAATACAGATGTTCACTTGGGCGTTTCAGATTTCAGCGGTCAATTGGCCTCATGGTAGCCTGATGGGACAAGGAGTAAATTCTGGACAATATCACTGGGTACTATTAGTTCTGTGAGGTACGCCATCCATTCTTGTTCCTATTTCATGAGCTAAAGGACTTCTGCAGAGACCATGGAAGGCAGGAGGAAGAGACAGTAACAGAAGAGAATATTTAATAATAATAATAATAATAATAATAATAATAATGATGATGATGATGATGATGATGATGATGATGATGATGATGATGATGATGATGATGATGATAATGATAATAATAATAATAATAATAATAATAATAATAATAATAATAATAATAATAATAATAATAATAATAATAATAATAATAATAAAGTTGGAAGGGACCTTGGAGGTCATCGAGTCCAAGCCATTTCAGACAAATGGCTGTCCAGTCTCTTCTTAAAAACTTCCAGTGTTGGAGCATTCACTGAGGTTGTTTTCTTGCAGATGTTTCACTACTCAACTAGGAAACATCATCAGTGCTAGAAGGGAGTCAGGGGTTTGCAGTGATGTTACCTAGTAGGGTAATGAAGCATCTGCAAGAAAATAACCAAGTTCAGAGATCACCCACAGTCCTCCTTCTCCTCCCTCTTCTCCATTCCGCACACCCCATTCCCTTCTAGCACTAACGATGTTACTTAGTTGGATAGTGAAATGTCTGCAACAAAGCAACCAGGTTCAGAGAGCACCAAGGACCCCACCACATTCCTCATCTTCCTCTTCTCCCGCCCTTCTCCTCCTCCTTCTCTTCCACTCTGCAAACCCCATTCCCTTCAAGCACTGATAATGTAGCCCAGTTGGGTAATGAAACATCTGGAAGAAAACAACTAAGCTCAGAGGGCACTAAGTGCCCCATGAAAGAGATACCATCAAGCTAACCACCAGATGAAAAGGGCCTTGAACCCAGGCCAAGAAAGTAATGTGAACCTGTCAGACGAGCATCTCCCTGGTTCGTGTGAAGATAAAGGGATAGAAGGCAGAAGTGCATTCAGACCTACATGGTTTTGTTACTATAGCTTTACAATAAAAGAACTCCTGATCTATATGGTGTTGCTTTCCTAATCTGGTCTAACTGGGCAGATTGAGAAGGACCCAAAGAGGAGAGGAGAGATGAGATGGAGTTAGAGAAAAGCCATTTACACAGCTAGGCTTACAGGACTGGGCACCCTCTATCTCCCCCTGTAATTAAATATTGCTAGCGTAGCTTGTCTGACATGGATGGCATTTACCCCATGCAGCTTGCAAGAGAACCTGCATAACTGGGTCACCAACTCCTGGAAGTTCAGCAGCTCTTCAGGGACGTGCCATTTTCAAAATCAGGTCTGTGCGTGAAGCAGATGAGAGGCACTAATAACAAGCACTTAAGGGAACACTCGCCGTAGGAGTTGTGAACTAGATGGAGTCTCCTTCAGCGTCAGAAGAGCAAGGGCCAGAATGGGCAGAAGAAGTCAGAACTGAAGTTCTCACCAGAGCCCTGATCAGGTCTG
This sequence comes from Protobothrops mucrosquamatus, assembly GCF_001527695.2. NCBI lineage: Eukaryota > Metazoa > Chordata > Lepidosauria > Squamata > Viperidae > Protobothrops > Protobothrops mucrosquamatus. The sequence continues at coordinate 1,210,394 of NW_015387190.1, read as the reverse complement.
CCCCTGAGCCAGGTGGGCGCCCCATAAGGCAGTCCTGGTTCCAGGTAGTGCTGGTGGACAGAGGCTCCATGAAGATACGGTCCTCAGCATCTTAAGTCCAGTGCTGGGTCTTCTCCTTCCTGAAAGCACGTTCTTCAGCATCCTTTCTGCCCAGCACCAGGCCCTCCAAGATCAAGTCTTTGCCTTCAAAAATGTTGCTGACTTTTTATCTCAATCAGAGGTCAAGCTGTGGTCCTCTTCCCTGCTAACTTAGTTCAATGTCAAAGCCTCTTAGACATGATCAATGGGCTGATAAGAACTTGTAAGTGCGGCCCATTGCTGGCTCTTCTCCTTCCTAAAAGCACGTTCTTCAAGATCTTTCCTTCCCAACGCCAGATCCTTCAAGACCAAGTCTTCGCCTTCAAATGTTGTTGACCTTTCATTTAAATCAATGCCCAAGCCTTGGTCCTCATCCCGTTTACCTTGAGTTCAATATCCACCGATCCAAAGCCTCTTAGAGATGATCAATGGGCCGCTTAAGAAGTTTGCAAATGGGCTGCAGGGTGGAAGATCTGCCTTGCCCCCATCTCGATTTGCATCAGAAGGACCTGCGAGGTCATTAAAACGGCTCCGAGGCAAAGGCCTTTGATCTCAAACTTTTACATCTCTTGAGCCTTATTGGGTCTGACTGCCAATGCCTCTCACTTAGGCAGATTCTGCTGTCATTTCATTTTGCCTGCCCTTATCTCCGCCGCCCGCTTCCTCATTAGGAGCCGTGTGCCTCCTTGCTCCTCGGCGGCGTCTGTTTTGTATGCCAGGACACGGCTTTCCTCCGGGGACCAAAATTGCTCTGTGCTGATAGCCTGGAGGGATGGCTGAAGTGCCAGAATTTCATCGGAGGGCGATTTCAAGAAGATACGCAGAATAATCCAGGAAATATAAACCACCCTCCATGGGCTGAACACAGGCACCGCATCGGAGCGTGACTACAATCCTGGTTTTTGTTTTGTTTTAATCGTGTGCTCGTTCTTCCATCGCTGCAGTAGAACATGACCAAGCCGTTAATTCCATCCTGCAATGTTCAATTCCATCCTGCCACGGAAGTAAAATCTGGTTTGGATGGGGGGGAAAAAAAGAGAAAAAGGCTGGAAGAGGTAAGGCTAGATCCTTCTCCAGCAGGCTAAATCTTTCTTCTGGCGGGCCCTGACAATTGTACAGGTGATCCTCAACTTACAACTACCATTGAGCCCAAAATTTATGTTGCTAAGCGAGAAAGTTGTTAAGTGAGCTTTGCCCCATTTTACGACCTTTCATGCCACGGTTGTTAACTGTATCCCTGCAGTATTTAAAGGAGTAACATGGTTGTGTTTAAGAATAAAGATAGGCGTCCCAGGATAATATTGTGGGATCCAATCAGAGTCGGTCACCGGGACCAAAGCCTTAATCTTCCAAGCTTTTGGGTTTGGGCTGAAACCCATCACCAGGGAACAAGCCTGAAAGCTTGGAAGATTAAGCCTTTAGTCCCAGTGACCGACTCAGGATCCTACAATATTATCCTGGGACACCTAGAAGAATAGAATAGAATAGAATAGAGTAGAGTAGAGTAGAGTAGAGTAGAGTAGAGTAGAGTAGAGTAGAGTAGAGTAGAGTAGAGTAGAGTAGAGTAGAGTAGAGTAGAGTAGAGTAAAGTAGAGTAGAGTAGGGTAGGGTAGGGTAGGGTAGGGTAGAGTAGGGTAGGGTAGGGTCCCCAGTGACCGACTCTGAATCCTACAATATTATCCTGGGACACCTAGAAGAATAGAATAGAATAGAATAGAATAGAATAGAATAGAATAGAGTAGAGTAGAGTAGAGTAGAGTAGAGTAGAGTAGAGTAGAGTAGAGTAGAGTAGAGTAGGGTAGGGTAGGGTAGGGTAGGGTAGAGTAGGGTAGAATAGAATAGAATAGAATAGAATAGAATAGAATAATAACTTTATTGTCACTTTGAATGTACACTAATCAGCATACATTAAAATGAAATTTCATTGCATGCAGCTCTCAAAGGGATCTATATTTATTCGTAAAGGCTCTTTTAAGGATGGTGAGCTGCACCGGTGCTTCCTATCCGAAACCGGGACGGGGGCCTCTCCATCAGTGAACCAGGGTCTGAGCAAGCATCTTCTCGATTCCTTCAGTACCGAGGTTTGAATGTGCCTTTTAAAGATTAAACAAAAAAATCTCTCTTCATTTCTCTTTCCCTCAGCAACCTGGGGAATTGAATTTACTTGTCAGACAGAGCTAGAAACTCATTAGGAAAGACTCCAACACTGCATTTGCAGAGGGAAATACAATGATCTTATCAGAATTTCTGCAAACTCAAAAGCGGCTTTGCTCTTTCCGAGCTATTCAAAGGCAGCCTCCGGGAACGTTATTTTCTTTCTTTCTTTCTTCTTCTTCTTCTCCCCCCCCCAAAAAAATAGAAAAGTTATCTTCATTCAGAGAACTAAGCCCATCTTGAACATAAAGTGGGACGCTGAAGAGAAGAACTTCAGGGCAAAAGCCGAATCTCTAAGCACTCCTAGAGGAAGCACAGTCAATATCAGGATCATGACTTGAGGTCCCCTCAGCTGTTCCTCTCCAGAATAAGTCAATCGGTTGATAAACGGTTCCAGGCAGTCCTCAACTTTATTCATTTACCGACCGTTCGAATTTACAACGGTATTGAGAAAAGGGGCTTGCCATGGGTCCTCACATTACAATCATGGCCATGTTCCCACAATCATTGGATCAAAATCTGGACTTTTGGCAGGAATTGGGTAGGTCTAGTTTAATGAAGAGAAGGACGAGGGGGGACAGGATAGCAGTCTTCCAATATCTCAGGGGCTGCCACAAAGAAGAGGGAGTCAAGCTATCCTTCAAAGCCCCTGAAGGTAGGACAAGAAGCAACAGATGGAAACTCATCAAGGAGAGGAGCAACCTAGAACTAAGGAGAAATTTCCTGACAGTGAGGACAATTAACCAGTGGAACAACCTGCTTCCAGAAGCTGTGAATGCTCCAACGCTGGAAGTTTCTAAGAAGAGACTGGACAACCATCTATCTGAAATGGTATATGCCTGAGCAGGGGGTTGGACTAGAAGATCTCCAAGGTCCCTTCCAGTCTTGTTATTCTATTCTATTATGAGCAACTGATAAATCCCACTGAGAAGAAGGAAGCTAAGTACAAAAGGCTTTTTTGTCAACCACAGCGTGATGCGCTAAAGACTTGTGACTGAACATCTTGCCCAAAGCGACTGTAATATTAGCATTCTTATCTAATTTTCTATATGACTCAAAGGTCTCCTCCCTGGGTCCGCCACGCATCTCGAGAAAATGGTTAAACATTCCTTCAATTTCAACCGACACTAATCCAATGAAATTATCATATCACCCGTTTTTGCCTCTCAAAAGAGGAGACAGGATACTTCCTTTTTATTAGTCTGCCTGTAGCTGCTACTAAACCGTGTTATTATTTAGCATCAAAGGTAGAGCACATATTCTTCTATAACAAATGACGTATAGTTTGCCCAAGATTAAATCAGGAGAACGTGAATGAATGAAACGCACACACCAGAGAAGAAAGAGGTGACGGGCATTTACGTGCTAGTCTCATAAGCTACGTGTCAACTCATCTTCCGTATCTGCCTTAGGCTAGGGCTTGGATTAGAACAGGGGTCTTCAAACTTGGCCCTTTTATGACTTGTGGACTTCAACTCCCAGAATTCTTCATCCTGGCTGAGGAATTCTGGGAGTTGAAGTCCACAAGTCATAAAAGGGCCAAGTTTGAAGACCTCTGGACTAGCTTCCAGCCTTATGATTCTATGATTCCTCTATATCTAAACCACAAGCAAAAAGCTGGAGCTAACTCTTTCCTTGCTATGCTAGCTTCCTAAGAACCATGGAATCTGGAACAGGGGACCCTAACCCCTAGGCTGTGCAGCCTGTTGGAAACCAGACTGCCCAAGCAGGAGACAAGCAAAGCACAGGATCTATGATGCGTGCATGAACACCCCCCCTACAGTCCGTGGAAGATACATTTTCTACCAAAACTGGTCCCTGGAACCAAAAACATTTTGGGGATCACCCAAAAAACCAGCTTGATAACTCTGAAAAGAACAGACCACTTCTATTCCTTCAGAATGCAATTCAACTCGGAGAAAATTGTGTTCTTTGATTTACTACAGAACTGGAATGCCGGGCAATTCCCCATTTACAGTTACCAGAAACTTGAATTCATTTCGATTGTAGCTTTTATACATCTCTGCTTCTTCTTTATTCTGATTTTTTTTTCCATTCTCTTAGACTGCACAAGGTTTGGAGACAGCCAGCCAACAAAACAAATCTTCCCTAAGATCCACGATTAATGGGGGAAGAATTCTTATTATGAAGGGTTTACCGTCAACATATCCCAGGAAAGGAAAATATTGCCTAGGACGTGGAAAAAAAGAAAAGAACAACACAAGACAAGAAAACCTGTGCTTTCTTTTAAACCACAGAAATAGAAAATCGAAAGCCACAAGGTTATGGAATAAAAGCTTGAGCAAGATCTAAGAAGCTAAAAAAAACAAAACCCAAAGAGTTACGGAGAAGCCCCGTTGCTTCCCACCATTTTGTTCTGTGCTAAGGGAACAACTACGAGAAAAACAGAAGAAGCACAAGGATACACAGGTGGTCCTTGACTACCATTCAGCCCAAAATTTATGTTGCTAAGCGAGACACGTTGTTAAGTGAGCTTTGCCCCCATTTTACCACCCCTTTCGTACCACACTTGTTAAGTGAACCAGTGTTTAAATTGGTAACATGGATGTGAAGTGGATCTGGCTTCCCCATCGACTTTGCCTTGTCAGAAGGTCGCAAAAAGGGATCACGTGACGCCGGGAGACTGCGACCGTCATAAATACGAGTCAGCTGCCAATTGTTGGACTTTTTTTAATCAAGTGACCATGGAGAGTGTGAAAAACAATCCTAAGTCGTTTTTTTTCAGCATCATTTCACTTCCACCTTCCTCAGAGGAAGGAGATTTTTATTGCCTACTAATCTCCTGGATAAATATGACTTAAAGGACTGGTTATTGGAAGCCCAATTTCAGAAATAATTGAAATATCTACTGTATTCCCATGCCCTGTATCCCCATGCAGGTGGATCTCGCCTTTCTCAATTATTAGCAGGAGTAACCCATTGGATAGAACAAAAATAAAATTTACAAAAAGCAAACCTCTTAATTTAAAGGACAAACACGGTCACATCCACGCGTCCATCAAGATAAACACTTGTGTTGAAGATTCTGCGAATAGGCACATCCCTACCATTTCTTGCTCCCCTGTTTATGTTCCTTCTTTTTTTTTCTTTAAAAAAAAAAAAAAGATCCTCTGATTCCCTGCTGGGTATTTTTAGCTTCTGATAATTTGTAATTAGTCTTCATCAACCTAATCTTTTAACCAAGGTGCTTTTCGTTTCAACAGTCACATCAGCATAGGCTGCATACTGATTGAGCCAAGAGCCCCGTTGCCATGCAGCCTCTTTTAATTCTCAAAGCTGGAGAGAGGCTGGGTTGTGCTGTTGCAGTGTGTGTGTGTGTGTGTCTGTGAAAGACACAAGATAAGCGTTGACCAGAAGGACACCTTGAAAGGGTGACTCGTTACAGGGAGTCCTCGACTTACGATTGCAATTTCCGCTGCTAAGCGAGGCATTAGTTAAGTCAGCTTTGCCCCATTATACGACCTGCCTTGCCAGGCTCGTTAAGTGACTCATTGAAGTTGTTAAGTTGGTAACAACGTTTGTCAAGCGAAACCTGGCATCCCTCCCCCTTGCTGATCGGAAGGTCGCAAAAGGAGATCACTTGACCCCGGGATGCTGCAACGTCATAAATGTGAGTCAGTCATCTGAATGTCTGAATTTTGATCACGGGGATGCTGCAACGGTTGTAAGTGTGAAAAACAAGTCGTGAGTCACTTTTTTCAGTGCCCTTGTAACTTGGAACAGTCACTAAACGAACTGCTGTAATTCGAGGACCAGTTGTGTACTAATCTATTACATCAGCCCAGAGAACGATGGCCTGTGTTTGTCAATTCTAATTTATCACCTGACCTCATCAGGCAGGGGTGTCCAACTGTGTTACCAGCTTAACAACTTCAGGGGTTCATTGAACAACTTCGAGTTCTCTTGGCAACTTTTAAGACTTATGGACTTCAACTCCCAGAATTCCCCAGTCCGAGCTTGGACACTCCTGCCGTAAAGATATTACAGAAAAGCGTCTTTCAAACAGGGTCCTCGGTGACTGAAAACTGAATTACGGGAATTATTTTTGGAAAAGAACCTGTGCTTCAGACTGTACGCGGATCAGAATCTACAGCTCCTTGCAAAACAATCTCGATGGATTTGAAAAGTGGGATAGACAAGAGAAAAGTCATAAAAATATCTCGTACTAGACAAAGAAAGAAGAGTGCAAGCAATCCCCAGAAGCATATTTTTCAATCCAATATCAGAGAAAATCCTAATAATACATATTACTGTGTGGTTTTATAACCTTCTCTGATAGGTATGGTACAGAGGAGAAAGTTAATTGTCTCTTGGACGTGAATCCAGCTAAAATAATATTTTGGAAAATATCATGGGATTTACCAAAGAAGAGTATCTTGCAATGGCAATATAAATTATCGCATATCATAATTTTGGAAATTTTCAAGACCAGGTTGCTTCCTCTCCTGCCATCTCATCAACCAGTTGTCCCAACTACATCAAGTTCCCTCCGGACCATACGGATCCAATTAAATCGAAGTGGCTCTGATTTTAAAATAAATCTTCCCTGAAGCAGCCGCGGGACCTTAAGGATCTCGGTTTCTGCCTCCCTCTCTGAAGAGCGAAGGAGAGGAGGAAGGGGGGCTGCATTTGTGTTGGGAACCACTTCACCAGCCATCGTTGGCCTGTAAACACAGGACTGCTTGAAGAAATGGAGACTAATTGAGCACTCTTGAGAAGCGTTTCCTGTCGCTTCGCTTCACAGTCCTGATTTGATCACTCCTTTCTATCCGGAATTCAAGTTCCCCGCTTCCCCCCTTTAAGGAGGGATGAGCGGGGAAGGAGAAAGTTGGCAGGATGCAGCTCAGCCAAACAACCTCAAGAGAAGTCAAACGGTGTGATGACTCCCCCGGACGCTTTCCCAGATGCCTCTTCTGATATCAGCTCGGAGAAGGATGAGTGCGTTCTGGGCACGTCAGGAGGGGAGTTGGTTAATGGCTCCGAGCAGTTCTCTGGATCCAAGACCCAACTGCAGAAAAGCCAGCCAGCTACTGCATTGGTTCTCCTCCACTGACCCTTAAATGGAGACCAGGGAAGAATATGGAGTAATGTGGCCCCCATCAGGCACCAAGGATCAAGACCATATGTTAAGTTGCAATTTAGAAGGAGGTATTGCTCAAGCCTCCACACAAGAATCAAGTCAACTAAAGTTCGTATCTGCTAAAGGTCAACAGAATTAAAGGGGGCCTAGATCGTTTGTGGCAACATAAGGACTCTAAGCTAATGACACATTTAACTCCTTCCTCCAATTTTGCCTGCTCTTCTCCTACAGTTCTCTTTGGTTTCAATAATTTAACTTCCCCTTCCCCTATTAAGCTCCGTGGTTCTCAATTCTCCCAAAGTGGAGTTTTAGGGCTCACGGGCTGCTGCCACCACCCAGGAACTCCCAAAATTTCTGGTCTTTCTATAACCTGAGATTTTTATGAGCTGTGAAGATCTGAGCAGTGAGTAATATCCATGCGACAAACTTTTATAGGGATGAAGGAAAAATCAATGCTGCCTGCAGTAAAGTGTCAGGAACCGAGGGGGTGGCAAGAGACGAGGGGAGGGGGAGAGAGGAGGTGGATGGAGCCCCCAGGCATAATTCAAGCTGTCTCTCACAAGCCAAGAGTCTGAATGCAATCAGGTGTTATACAGACTTGCTCTCAACCAACATCAATATTGGTTTCATCACTTGCTAATACCAAATTTGGAGCCAGACAGAAGGAGAAACAAACATTGGGCCATTATTTTTCCTATCTACTCAACAATTTTCTTAACCTTCAACTCATCTCAAATTCATGAATGTACTTAATATCAGATCATCTCGTCAACTTAGCTGGACACATAAAGATAACAGAATAACACAGTTTGGAAGAGACCTTGGAGGTTTTCTAGTCCAGCCCCCTGCTCGAGCAGAAGCCCCTACAGCAGGGGTAGGCAATCTTGGCTCTTTTATGACTCGTGGACTTCAAGTCGCAGAATTCCTGAGCCAGCAGGAGTTGATGTCCACGAGTCATAAAAGAGTCATGGTTGCCTACCCCTGCCCTACACTATTCCAGACAAGTGGCTGTCTAGTCTCTTCTTAAAACCCTCCAGTGATGTAGCACCTCCAACTTCTGAAGTCAAGCCAACTTTACATAAGGTCTAAATCCTGAAGAACTTCAACTCAACGGGCCTCTCCCACCAGCGCCATCCCTGTATGTCAGCTGCCACTCCAAACGCCTAAGATTAAACTCACTTCCACGCATAGTCCAGAGCCCTGAAATTCCACTTACGATATTTTTAGAAAGGTGAGTGCATGCACCGATTCCCAGCCGCATGAGATGCTGAAGTTGCAGGTGAGAGAAGAGTGAGATATTTAGTACAGGAAAAGGCTCCGAGGCGTCAGCAGTGAGCTGTGTTTCAGCGACGAAGCCCGAGGATGACTCAGGAAAACGGAACCTCTTATTTTATTTAGGAGCGAATGTGGATCTTGAATTAGGTTTCTCTGGAGCAAATGAACTGCCGTGACTCGATTAGATTACAGGGGGATATAAACAGAATAAAGGAATGAAATGAAATGAAGCTACGAGCCCTGAAGGGCCAATCTGATTCTCTTCGGCATCCTCTTTCTGTACAGTTCCTAGCATGTGATTGATTCAAAAGCCAGGCTAAATCACGTGAGTTTTTTCTTAGTCTCTCTCCTTCTCTGCAGACCGGGACAACATCGAGAATGTGCTTGTGTCGCAATGGACAAACAGTTACAAAAGTGGGGTGTCTGGATAACACTGCACTGCAATCTTACCACCCTTCTATAAATAAATAAATTTGCTAACAATGGTATGATTTGATAGGGCTGCACCGTGGGAGATCAGATGGAGTCCCAAAGCAACACACTCACCTAAATCTTGCATCAATTTTAGTAGGACTATTACTGAATTTAGCCACATGCAAACTGCACCATTGGCAAAAAAAAAATTATTTTGCTGATGTCCCCCACGACATATATCAGGCCTCAATTACTGTCCCCCTACTTTCACTCATCCACTCACAGCCACCACAAGCAATGGAAGACAACCCTGTTTTTAACCAAGTTGGAAACACCCATCCACCTTCAGCCAATTGTGACTGGACAATATCTGTCAACATCCAGTTCGAAAATCCAAATAAAACTCCATATCAATTCAGTTTCCAAAAATCTTAAAGTTTATTGAATATACTGCATGGTTATTGTTGAAGCAAAACTAACTGTAGTTCCCACACCAGTTCATAAACTGAAACAATAGTTTTCCCAGCCAAACCCCCAAAGTCTTACGTAGTCCATATAAACAAGTCCACTTTGTTATGGGAACCATCTGCTTCAAATCCACACCTGTTCTGTTGTCCTTGACAACGCTTCAGGCTCCCATGGTCTGTAGCTGAATCGAAGAAGCTTCGTTTCTCCATCTACCTACTTGAAAGTAACACCTCCCACCCCCTTTATCTAAAGGCAAGTTGAAACACAGAGGCATGTAGCAGCCAAAGTTTTATACTTGACAATATCTCAGGATCCACTCAGGGCAGCTTCAGAGCAATAGCAAATCAAGAAATAACTTTGTGGAGAGGCTAATGTCAAACACGGGAAATCAGTGGTCCAGCCAATTCAGTTGAAGATATAGATATAATTGTATGCTAAAGCTCTCTATAAAAATCTGAATTAACTAATGGTCAAAGCAAATTGGTGGTAAATAAGAGTCAATGGAATCAAAGAACGGCTGGACTTAGATCTCTTGTGGGCACTAAAGCGCTCGAGACTTATGACATGCTTGACGCCTCCCTCAGGCTCAGCCTGGCCATCTCCTACAGTTACTCTCTCTCCCTCCCCAATCAGCCTGAAGTGCTCAGGATTGTATTTGTAAGTTACAATCTACAAACCTAGCTAATGAACGTGATGGGTATCCATGCTTGTTTCTTGAGAATGGTGAGTCTCTATTAAATCATACCATGGTTAGAACAGAACCTCTCCCTTTAGATGTCTTTGTCCTATTTTCCTGGGTGGCTTGACGCTTCCAAGATTTAAGAAAGTTTGATCAGCAAAGAACAGATATATGTTCTCGGGTTCCTTCCCTTAGAAGTGGGCAATGGAATGGAGCAATTAAAATAAAAGCAGGGAGGCTTGTACCATCCCCATCAGAGACAGATGCCACCGGTGTCCTATCTGGTCTCTTAAGGGCTGAGCTAACAGCCTTCTAACTTGCCCAGCAAAACCACAACCTCACTCAGATCTTGACTACACTGGTCCAGCGCTGGGGACTAACATCCAGTCAGGGACCGGGACATGAAATGTGAAACAAATGAGCTTGTAACCTGCTGAGGAACTTTCGCTGCTCTAAGTGCTCCTTGGAGACCGGGGCATCAAAACATCAAACCCAAGACTTTCATCTCCCTTCTGGAGACAGGATCCCAATTAAAGGAGAAGCAGGTGACAGGCTTCATCGCTAAGCGTTGCTTGGTAAAAGCACTCAGGAGCTCTTGATTCTCTGTTTTAGCAGAGCTGTCATTCCTTTCGCCTCCCCTTCCCCCCCACCCCAATCCCTGGGAATTGGCAATAAAAGAAAGATTTGATTCACCTCTAATAGGTGTCAAGATAAAAATCAATGCCGTGTCTGAAATCTGGGTAATTTCAAATGAAGCCATTTTTGTGGAACAGGAGGAGCAAAGGGAAGGAAGGAAGTTAAAAGGAGTAACCCACCACACAATGACAGTGTTGTGTCGCGAGTTAACCTGTAACGACTCCTGATCTGTCCACCGAGCAAGCCGGCCTTGGTGCCTTTAATACACACTTCGGCCTGTTGACTCAAGTGGATATTGAACCTACTAGCTTTTGAGTGCCTTTCAGCTAGTTAATGTTTTACATCAGAGAGCTTCGGTCTTTGACTGACGTTGCTTGTGAAGTTCACACTCACTTCCAAGCGTATTCCAGGTCTCTCTTTGTATGCTTCCAGTTACACATGTCCCAGAGGAATAGTAAGTGCTGAAGTATTGGAGGTTCTCAAAAATAGCCTGGAGAGCCTTTTGTCTGGGATAGTATCAGGGGGGCTGGACTAGAAGACCTCTGAGGTCTCTTCCAGGATTCTATGTTTGGCACATCTGGGAGAAAGGAGAGCGACAAGACCATTCTGAGCAGAACAAGGTTTGATTTAATGCAAAGCAGACCTGGATTCCCAACGAGAAAGGCTTAAAAAGCAGATGCTAGACAGGAAAGAAAGAGTACACACAATCACCCTGAGTTTTGTATGTGCGTGTGTGTTGTGTGTAGCTAGCTCATCCCCCTTCATTCTTTTCTTCGTGAAAAACAAGCATTCCTTCCGTTACACAAGCTTCTGAGAATAATAAAACCAGCACCCTGTTCTTACAAGGCCTACTGCTAGATGGGACCTTCGTAAATCTTTTAATTTAATACGGTAGGGGTAGATATAAAGAACCCCATAACACAACACTCTGGCTCCCAAGCTCCACACCATCCACCATCTGTATGAACGCAATCTGATGCTCTCCGTCAGCAGCTCCACAACGTTCATGTTCTTAAGATATATTTTGGCTACACTATATTTTGGCTACACTTCAAAGCAGGCATACACAACTTTCCGGTGCTATCAAGTCAACTAATGAGCGGTTTGCAAACAGCTCCACAAAACGGAGGTGCCCAGTCTTTGAGCCGTAGTAAGACGCTTCTTGAAGGGTACAGTTGCTCCAACGGAATTATGGAAATGGTCGTCTGTGGCCTCCTTCCAAATGAAGAGTTAAGAAGGTGGAGTCATAGCAGATGTGGACCAGGGTGGGGTTGTCCCTTAGTAACGTGATCATCGTGAGCGGTGAGCATCCAGTCTATCTCCCGTGGATGTGAACGGAGTTGCGTCTGCGCTTGAAGAACAGAATTCAAACTCCAGCTTGGCCACCCGATTCGCCACTTGACTGAGGACAAGTCATTTGTCTTCTCAGGCGGAGAACCCCACCTGCAAAATGGGAATAATTGTGACCTACCTTGTCGGCCTTGTGGAACTACGAATGAGTTATGCTCAGCAAAACACGGTGCACTTGACTTATGAGCATTCATCCTCTACTACAGAGCCAGATTTTGGAAATAAATCACCCCGAACAGAAATGGGAAATAATGTTTTCACGAAAGGAAGATATGGACTCACGGTTCCAGAAACCAAGCTCAGTGGTCCGCAGTCGATAGAAAAAAAGTTAGAGGAGTAAAACCTAGATGTTTCCACCACTTACAATGCCCCCAACATTTGGGAGACATTGTATTATCTGAGCTAGGAAAAAGAAAACAAGAGGGCGGGAGGAAGTAAGTAAGTAAGAGGAAAGGCTGAAAGGCATAATCAACAGCATGATATCCATCTTCACAAAAAGAGGTTTAACGGTTGAAGGGTTTCTTAGATCGGAAAACAAGACTTGGAGGTTTACAAAATTACACTTGACCAAGAAGAAATAGACACAGTCGCTCATCCAGAACAGACAAATCAGAGGATGTTCGCTTAACTCCAGCAGACCTAAGATAAAAGTCATGCTCGGAGCAGAGACGAGAGTCCCAGTGCGCAGATGGCTGCTGGGGCCACCAGTGCACAGGAGATGATCAAAGATCTGCTGGAAGACAAGACCAGACTCTCAGCAAAGACAAGCAATGACAAACCAGAACAGAAGCCCCTTCATGTGACAGCAGGCCACCTCTGAACCCTGACAGGCGATACTGCAGGCTGCATAAAAGGGTTATGGATATCAACCTCTGTTCCGTAAGTGTCTGGGAGGATTCCCATAAGAGGTCTAAGGAGGTATTCTTACAAGACATAAGTAGCAGCAGCAAGAAGGGGAGAAGATCAGGAGAAGACCTGGAATCACATTGGATCTCCCTGGAACCCTTTCTTTTCCCATTGCTGTCTTTTATCAGATTAGAAAAGAGTCACATGATGGCACGGAGTGATGCCAACTTAAGCCTCTGATGGTCCAGACTGGTTGGTATGGTGTAGATAGCAATAGCACTTAGACTTATATACCGCTTCATAGTGCTTTACAGCCCTCTCTAAGCGGTTTTACAGAGTCAGCCTCTTGCCCCCAACAATCTGCGTCCTCATTTTACCGACCTTGGAAGGATGGAAGGCTGAGTCAACCTGGAGCCGGTGAGATTCGAACCGTCAAACTGCAGGCAGCTGGCAGTCGGCAGCAGTAGCCTGCAGTACTACATTCTCACCACTGCACCACCATGGCTCACAGATGGAGATCCATTTGTTGTAAAAATATATGTTTTTCAATAAATTGAAGAAAACTGTTATGGTTGATCAGGGATCTCCAGACTTGGCCACTTTAAGGCTTGTGGACTTCAACTCCCAGAATTCCTCAGCCAGCACAAGTCTTCAAATTGCCACGTTTGGAAACCCCTGGAGTAGTTGAGTGCTAATGTCTAAGGTATGAAAGGTATAGGCACCTATATATTTTCAAGTCACCACCAGGAAAGATGTGATAACTTTGTTCAAGAATATTCTGGAATGCAGGAGGCATGTGGTTTCTGTGTTCCAAATTTAGGTTCACCCAACAGGCTTAACTTGGGTACGGCATCAACCCACATTCTGGGTTTGCACAGAACACAGAGTCATAAACTAATTAGTCTTGAGTTCATGTAACACATTATTCCTCCAAAACAAAAAAACTAACCAAGGTTGAAACTAACCAAACGTAGTCAATTTATGTGAATGCAGCCATTTGCTTTGTATCTGACTTACGACTTTGTATGTGACGTACAAAGTACGTTGTGTGATCATCCCCAGATAGATAGTTACAGCAAGCTTTCTTATAAGAAGCAACCCATATTTCCACTTTTTAAAACCTAAAGCAGAAACCAGCTCATCCCACAATTAAGGCTTGAGCCTGACAAAGGCAGATTCTGGGAGAAATTGTGGGATGCTGCTCCTGGCTGCATCCATGGAAGTCCTCAATCAATTCAACTCTATCTTAGGCCTTAGAAACAGGTTACGGACACAAGAGCATCCATTTATACAAACAACAGAAAATATTCAAAAATCTTTGGAACATTCGATTTCCTAAGAGATGCCCAGTGAACTCTGGTCATAAAAAACCAACAGCATGAGATAACACTCGGCTTCTTGAAATTAATCTCAGGAGGACCAAAAAAAGGGCATAAAACAGGAGCAGAACCTCTCATTCCATCTCGTCAAGCCAAATCACGTGCGCTAAGACATTACCCGAAGCGCGGCTTGTTCCAGCTGTGCTTCCAGAGATCTGTTCTGTTCTTCGAACCGTCTTCGTTCGGATTCCAGTTCCTCAATCTTTAACCTGGAAGAGAAAGAGTTTCATATTACCTTGATGGGTAATGTAAACTTTTTTTGCATCCTTGGGAATTTACATATTGTGTGTGTGTGGGGGGGGGGGGTTGGGAGCCAGGATGCTCGTTTTAACCCGCCAGGTTAGTCATTCAAGTGGGATTAAGTGTGCTTTACAGAAGCTGAGTGTGACCCTCAAGCTGGATCTTCCTGAAAACTCAAGTCGCCTGCGTCATGAGGTGGTGTACACAGCTGTGTCATATTGCAGAAATAATGTGCCTCCTCTGAACCTCAAGAGGGCTAATTAAGCTAATGAAGGTTTAATTATGAAAACACAGGAAAGGCCCTACGGGATGAAGCCGAAGTCCAATCTAATCTACATTTAATGGCACTTGCTTTACTTGGCTCCCAGATCCATCTGTGGGGAGCCACAGGTGATTCTCCGATGGTGCTTTTCTGAAGCTCTGAAGAACATCAAGAGGGAGAAACCAACAATCGAGCGAGGACCATGAAACGGGGCTCATAAACCAGGACAAGGACGTGGCTTTCTGATCAGCTCCTTAAAGCTGGATCTACAACAATTCGCCGCGGCCAACTCACCACGGCTGTTTTTTTCCATGGCAAGTTGGCCACAATGAGTTGGCCGTGGTGAGTTATCCCATTCCATTCAAAACCACCCATTTTCCAAACACATATTTTATTTATTTATTTATTTATTTTATTTAATTTATATGCCGCCCTTCTCCCGACAGGGACTCAGGGCGGCGCACAACATATTTAAAACCAGAACATATATACAATCCCCCCCTTAAAACCGAATTAAACCGAATTTTAATGTTGCGTCTTCCGAATATTTAAAACCCAATGTAAAATCCACCCTAGGTCAGGTCCG